>NC_052614.1:43429520-43495960 GCF_016545825.1 Eucalyptus grandis
TAAAAACTATAAAATAAAAATTCAAAAAAATAGAAAATATCATTTAAAAATGTTAGGTCTATGCCAACCGTGCTATATAGGATGGTTAAGTGTCTATCAATAGGTAATTCCCTATCAAAATTATTTGGATGAACTTAGCGATAAAAACTTGAAAATATTTAGAAACTAAATTAGTATAATTGAAGGTTTATGATTGAATTCACACGGACATAATAGATTTATAACATTTTCTAGTTTAATGGATCTTTTACTTGCTGAATGGTTGTACTCATCCCTTTAGGGACCAATATTACAGATTGAAAGATGCTCTCTCCGGTCACGCGGGTACCTTTTATGGCCTTCCATCCGACGTGGAGGCAGTGTATGGAGCTTGATTGTGTCACCATTCTTGGTTTGACATTCATACGGTGTTCGTGTGCTGGTGATGTATGATGGGCTTGGGGGGGCTCGGTCATCCAGAGTTCTTGTCTGTCCACGTTCGTCGTGACGGAGTGATACGGGGGATGTTGCCGCCGCCACCGCCCGATGCATCAGGATGGGTGTGATGGCCCGCGTGAGGAGTGGGAGCTGACTTTTTTGGGATAGCCGACACTTGTAGATGGAGGGTTATACATGATCGATGTAGGGGGTCAAGATCTCTCTTTTTTGAGCTGTAGCCAAGTTTAGCTAAAAGTCTTGGCTTTTTGGTTGTACCGACCAAGATGTCCATCTTAAAAATGTAAATAAAAGTGGCTCGGCTTATGTTTTCTTATGGCGCGTAGTTGGTGTGCATTGCATTATGATAATGGGAGGGAGAAATGGTGAGACTTGTTATGCTTCCACTAATAAGCTGCGCTAAACTCTCTTAAAAAAAAAAAAAAAGGATGCCCATGGACCTCGGTCCTTCTTTAAACCCCATTTATATCAAAGTCAAGTAACGAGTATCCAATAGATAAAGAAATAGGTATCTGTGGCAACCTTAGCTGTTTGGGGGGTGCCACAAGGGACTTGGAGGGGCGGGAGCTGAACGGAGCGAGGGGAAGCCTAGGTCGCTCGTCGTCTTCTCCAAGTTGGTGGAGGCTGGGGGAAACGTCACACTTATGGCCAAAAAACGCCACCTGATACATTCAACCGGCTTCCATTCATATTCAATAACTATAGCCCTCGCTACTCCATTCACCACCACTTCAACCGACGAACACCTCGGCTGATTTGCTTGGATCTCTACACACACCCTTGCAAAAGAAATCATCCTCATTTTCTGTGTGTTGGTCCACATAGAGGGGTTTGCCAACGGTACTAGTGATGGCACTTATGGTCAGCGCCAACCATAGATCAAAGGAGATTCTTAAGTTTGATCCATACCAGACGAAAGATTACTTGTCTTTCCTTAGCTCCATCGCGACCTAAATTTTGGATGCATCACCTAAGTTTTATGCTAATGGATTACTAAGTTTCTTTAAACTTAGCTCAAGGCTCTCCTAAGCCCATACCAATTCGCGACTCAAAGTTTAAATATTTAACATGCAAATGATTATTATCTAAGAGTCGCCACTACGATCGGTTTACGGTAGGTCGATTAGACACCTAAGTAAAATCATGTGAGATTTACTTTACTCCTACGAACCAGAAATTGTGACTTCGGGAACTTGGTTACGCTAGATTTCTCTAATGCCCTTTCGGTACATTTTCCTTTTATTTTAAAAAAAATATTTTGCAGGCAGTTTTAATTTGATTTTAATTTACCTCCCTAACAAGTGAGGTGATCATGATATGCAAACCATTAATTTAGCACTCAAGAAAGCAAATGAATAAATTGCAAAACTTACCTCATAGAAACGAAAGCATTTGCATGTTAGATCAGAATTCACATCGACAATCCTAGATATGATTTCTAATTAATACGCAATCACTCAATTTTGGTTTTCACTTTTTTAATGAGAATCATGCAATGCATGCTACTAATTTAATATGAAATGATATGGCATGGCAATATGACCTAAACTATATAACATGAATAAGCATGCAATTTATCCTAAAGCATGAAATGAATTTATTCTAATTTTTTTTTTTTGTATTTTCCATGAAATTCGAAATTAAACAAATGCAACAATTAAATATGCAATCTAATCAAATGACCTAATTCTAATGATGAACAATTTCTAACTAAATGAACCTAGCAACGATCACTAGATGACGAAAATTTCATAAACCTAATCATACATGTCTGATTTATTAAACCTACATGCTTTGATGCAAGATTTTGATTTTTTGATTTTTTTGATTTTTTTAGTGCTTTTCCAAGACAAGTAATTATCAAATAAACATTAAATCTAAACAATCAAGATATTCAACAAATAAAGGATTAAAATAATCGAAAAAATAATCCGTCATCCCACGGTTAAATTAACAATTACTCTAACTCTAAACATCACGGCATAGAGTTCAAAATAATTAAAAATCTGATTCGAAGTCTTATGGATCAAATTAATAATTATAATGATCAACAAATCCCAAAAAATTAATATAATTAAAAAATGATTCACAGCCTACGGATCAAATTAATAATTACAATAATTTTGAGTAAAACCCTTGAGGTTAATGTCCGTAATATCCATAAACTGAAAATCACCTCTCAATATTCAAACGGACAATGATAAATAAAATAAAGTAAGATAACATAAATGAAAATAAAACAAAAGTAAAAATAAAAATAAAAATAAAACCACCTAAGGGATTTTGGAGGGGGAGAAGTAGCGGTGATCGGCGCCGGACGGAGGGTGGCCGACGTTGGAGCTCCGGCGGGACCGGCGCGGCGGTGCGGCGTCCTGGGCACGGCCAGCGAACGGGCGACGATGAGGCTGGCCGAAGACACGACATCGCGGAAGCAAGAATACGGGCTTGTCGGGCACAGCATTTGCCGGGGCCGCACACCGGTCGCGCCGAGGCTGTGCGACCGGTGGAGACGCGCAGCGCGGATGTTTCCTGGACGACGAGCAAGAGATCGGTTCAGATCTAGTGGAGATCCCTGCGCAGCGGTGATGGCGCGGTGAATGAGGGATGGCGCGGGCTCGGGAAAGCGGGGAGGAGGTGAGGCGGAAAATGATGGCGGCGGCGTACGTAGGGACTCACGGCGTAGCACGGCGATGCTGGTCTTCGGGGTAATGGTGTCAGCGTCACGGATCAGCAAGGCGGAGCGGCGAGGCAGTAACAAGGACCGAGGCACGACGGAGCGGGGGCTGTCGTCAGTGTTGGGCCGCGGCTAACGCCGGCCAATCGAAGGCGGAGGTTGGCGGAGCGTCGAGGCAGCAGCAGTAGGCGGAGGCCGAGTGAGGCAGCAACGCCTCGTGGCAAGATGGAGCGAGAATGCAGTTTTCGATCGTGGTTCGGCGCCGGGGGTCACCGCGAACGGCGGTGGCTTGCGTGGCCGATGATGAAGCGGGGCGACGGCAGGAGGAGTTGGCACCGGGCGGCCGTCATTGACAGGCCCCGGTTGCAAACGCAGCGCAAGGGTGAGGAAGACGATGAACAGAACGTCCCCTCACCCCCGCCGATTGTACTTTTCTTCTGTTTTTTTTTGTCTCTTCCCTTTTCCCTTTTCACTTTTCACTTTTTGTTTTTCATCTTTGGTCGACCAAAAGAAAACCCTATAAAAGCCCCCAAAACCCTATTCGTTTTTTCTTTCTATAGGCCACGAGTTAGGATTTTAATCTTTCAAAATCCATGTCCATAAAGATTTTTTCCAAATGTAATATTTGATTTTCCGAACGCAATATTTTTTGTCACATCTACCTTATCAAAAAAATTTCATCATATCCCGAAAAGATTTCAAATCCTTATTTTTCACGAAATAATTTTTTATCATAAAAAAAGGGGCTTGGGCCAATTCGCTCGCTTCGTGGGCTTAGTCCGGCCTTTCAATTTAAAGCTCAAAACCACTAATTCGAACCCATGCACCACCGGTCCAATAAATAAATGCAAAAAATGCAAATTAAAAATGAATGCACCTAAATTCTTACCTTTTACCAAAAATAAAATAAAAATAAATGCACCTAAATTTATATGCTATGTAATTAATATTTTTCAGGGATAAAATTAACCCTAATTTTTTAATGTAATAAATGACTAAACGGGTCGCAAAAATTTAGGTATCAACAGCTGCCCCTCTTTGAGGTAAGCTCACAAAGGTTGCCTTCAAAGACAAATTGAGACATAAATTTTGACCACGCACATGCACTAAATGATTTTTTTTTTTTTTTTGGTCGGTTCATAATGCAATTTATATGATGCATGGGAATGCTAATGCAAATACATGATGCGATAGGAAAGAACATACCTACAGTTACTTACCAATCAATGCGGTAGAGCATCTTGAGGTACATGATAAATCCCCATTTACACCACAAGTACCCAACTCTCACCTAAGTTCCTTGAAAAGTGCAACAGGTAATAGATTGAGACATTGAGATTCATCCAAAGTGAAATGTTCAACCAAAAGAATAGAAACATCCAAATATATACTGAGATGTCAAGATTTTTTAACTCGAAATACCTAGATTCAAACTAAGGTATAACAAGGAAGCTCGAAAAACATTCACATCTAAAGTGAAATGTTTAACGAAAAGAATTAAGAAATCCGGATCCAGACTGAGATGTCAAGATTTTGTGCTCGAAATACCTAGATCCAGACTAAGGTATAATGAGAAGGATTGACAAACATTCACATCCAGAGTAATGTTTGAATGAAAATAATCAAGACATTTAGGCCCAGACTGAAATGTCATGATTTTTAAAGCTCGAAATACTTAGATCCAGTCTAAGTTATAACGAGGAAGATCGAAGAACATTCACATCCAGAGTGAAAAGTTCAACGAAAATAATCAAACATCCGGGTCCAGACTGGATGTCAAGATTTTTGTACTCGAGATACCTAGATCCAGACTAAGTATAACGAGAAAGGTCGAAAAAACATTCACATCCAAAGTGAAATGTTTAGACGAAAATAATTAAGACATTCAGATCCAGATTGAGATGTCGAAATTTTTGGACTCGAAATACCTAGATCCAGACTAAGGTATAACGAGAAAGATTGAAAAACATTCACGTCCAGAGTGAAATGTTTAACGAAAGTAATTAAAACATTCAGATCCAGATTGAGATGTCAAAAGGAACCTACCTGGAATATCTTACCTTGAAGGAGGGTAGAGTGATTCAAGATAGTTGGTGTTACCTGTCCAAGACCCGTACCATTCTACGGTCGCTCAGAATAGTAACGAAGCTTTGTAAGGAGACCGCTTTCCTAGGACCCGTACCTTTCTACGGTCACCCAGTATGGCAGCAAGATTTTGTAAGGAAACTGCTTTTCTAGGACCCATGCCTTTCTACGGTCACCTAGTATGGCAGTGTTTAGGTTGTGTTTAGGACCCGTACCATTCTACGGTCGTCTAAACTGGGATTTACCTTCTAGGACCGATACCGTTCTACAGTCGCCTGAATAGGGAAATAAATGTTATCTAGGACCCGTACCATTCTACGGTCGCCTAAACGGGGACTCACTTTGCAGGACCCGTATCATTCTACGATCACCTGAATAGGGGAAGAAATATTAGCTAGGACTCGTACCATTCTATGGTCGCCTAAACGAGCACTCACTTTCCAGGACCCGTACCATTCTATGATCACCTGAATCAGACTGAATCTGGAGAAAAATATTTGGGGACAACTCAATCGAGTGTCGATTAAAAGGGACTCTAGGCTATGAATGCACGCTAGGTCAATATAAAGAGAGACACCGGGCTATGGAAGCACGCTGGGTCGATGAAATGGACTCTAGGCTACGGAAGCATGCCAGGTCAATATAATGGATACCGGGTTACGGAAGCACGCCAGGTCGATGATATGGACGCTAGGCTACAAAAGCACGCCAGGTCAATATAAATGACACCAGGCTAAGGAAGCACGCCGGGTCGATATAAGGGACTTTGGGCTACGAAAGCACGCAGGTCAATATAAAGGACACGGGGCTACGGAAGCACGTTGGGTCGATGAAATGAACACTGGACTACAAAAGCACGCCGGGTTAATATAAAATGACAGCTTGACCGAGTCAAGTGTCAAGAATACCCGTACAATGACAAGTATTTAGAGTATAGGTAGAGATATACTTACGTGGTGATATCTCTAATTTTTAGGGATATGTCTTCTGGAACTTAGATATCCTGTGGAGGCCTCTCACCTCCTGGTAGAAATAAGTTTTAGAACATCGAGGATGCACCTGTGAAAGTTTCTCATCTCCTAATATCACGAGACATTCTGAAAGGAACCTGAATGTCAAGGGCTCTTGGGTCTTTGAGAAAACATTATCTGCCAGACATGATTAGAGCAAACATGCATTCACCAAAGAAATAAGTAATTAAGACTATTTTGGACTGCATACTTCAAAATTCACTAAAGTTTTTATCAATTTAATCAAGGTTCATGCATAATGACCTTTGCATCACCCAAATTTCCACTAGAGAGAATTATCATTCAAGACAATTTTCACTCATGACATAGATTTTCTAAGAATACTAAATGAGAGACTTTAGGTTAGAAAGGACTTTCACTCACTCTCATTCAAAATGGCTATTTTTAAGAGAATCATTCCATCTCATCATATCGACAGGGGTTCGAGTATTCTCGCAAGCGGTACGACCTTACCAATCTGAGGGGTCTTTAATAGGGACCATAAGGTGAGCTTGGTCAATGGCTTGAACATGGACTCTTTGAGTCAAGGCTATTGAAAGAATAATCCTATAATCATCTCCGGGTTTACAAGTCAAGAACCCTGCAAAATGAGAAAGAAATAATCTGCCCGCACTTCTTCAAGCGATACTTATAAACATATGAATTCCTACGTTAATTCAAGTGCCCTAATCAGAAGAGACTTTGCAAGGGACGTAACGTAGGTTGGGTTCATGGGTTGAGAAACGAAAGGATCATTAGGCTCAAAGATGTGTAAAGGATGAGAGCAGATGATCATCTTGGCATTGCCACCAATTTTTTTTCACTAGGGATTGTCTTGGCAATGTGCTCCACTAACTGTAAAAGCTCGGTATTTGTGGTCTTTGAACGCTGCTCCATGAGGGATGCAACCTTTTACAATTGATAGTCACCTCTCTCGACTTTTTCTTTTTCATTTTCATCTATGGGCATCAGCCTTGCTTTTACCAGGCACATCGTTTTTTCATGCCCCTAGTTTTCATGCATTTCCTTCACTTCTTTTTCATGGGCATTGGCCTTGCTTTTACCAAGCACACTGTTTTTTCATGCCCCTTAGTTCTATTTTGATTTCAATTCTTGCGCACAATGCACACTTCAAGGAATTATACTTTAAATGACACTCAAACTTTCAAAGGTCTTCATCTGTCTCTTGCCTTGCCCCAGTGTGGGGGATGATCATCAACTGGGTTTAAAAGAAACGAAATTGTAGGCTCAAGTGGGCTATGCAAAGGATATAAGTGTATAGGATAGAGAAAGAAATGCTCTTTGTCATCCTAAGGCATTTAAATTATCACATGAATTCAACGTAATAGCATGACCTGAAGATTGATGCAAGTGAGAGCATGAAAATTTCTTTCCATTTTCCTCATCTCATGATGTCATTTTACCTCCCAATTGCCCCAATGTGGGGTGGTTCTTGACATGGGTAATTTGAAAAAATTCCTATAAGTGTATAGAGCTCAAAGAAGTTAAACAATGGATCACCTATAGTGTTTGGGATAGAGAAATAAATTGCCCCTCATCATTTTGGTTATCATACATTTTGCGAGAAAGCTCTTTACCTCGTGGATACAAACTTTCCTACACTCACCTCACAAGTGTATGAGTAGAGGACTGTGTTTAGGATAGGGTTTGCCTTTCATCATCCCGACTCATTTCATTTAGTATACTCAATTCAATTCCACATCATTCATTAAATTAGTCCATCTTGATGTTCTTTAGTGGAATTGGTGGATAAAACATGTAAGAGTCATCATGCAAAATCCTTTTTTTTTTAAAGAGCCTAGCAGCTTTAAGCATGAAAAATTGTCAACTTCAAAATAGATAGTTTTCCACACTGCAAAATGGTTTTAAGCATTCACTCAAGGATTCCTCTACAATGGGATTGCATCAGCAGTTGATGTCTTTGGATTGTCCCTATCATTCAAGACTGAAAATCCATTTTTGCCCCAGGATCTGTCATGCCCCCAATCTGTCACATTAGCACTTTAGAAATGTGTCCTTGACAGTTAGGCCAATTGCAACCTTGTGTGCCTTTTTCAAATGCCTTTTCATCAGACCAGAAAGTAATGCTTTGAAACATGAAGTAAATGAATCAGAAAATTAAGCAGGACTAACCTAATGCATGCTTTTGGAAATGGCTTCAAAAATGATTTTATTTTATACATTTTTTGATGAGGAATCATGAAGAAACCCAGTTCTCAGGATTTCTCCATAGATAATATTTTCCTTTCATGATTGGATATTGTCATTGGACTGGTTTGGCATACCCCATCATATCTTCAAAACAAAACTTGTAATTTTTTTTATATTCATCAATCAAATTACATTTATTGGAATGAAAAATGTGATATTCAAACATTAGAAGAAATTGAAACAAATCCTTGAAAAGCAATAAAAATTCCCACGTAGGTGCAACTGAACATGCCCCTAATTAAATAAGGAAAGCGATCTACTTAAGACCATAAATCATGTGTGCTTGAGTTCTTCACCCTCCTTGATCTTGTGATGCAAACCCTCCAGGTCGGAGATTCTTCCTTCTAGATATGTCACTAGTCTCTTCATGGTGGCATCAAATTCAGCTACCTCAGGAAAATGAGACGATTCAAAGGTTCTTTTGGCTCTCTTCTTCGAGTCGCAATTTCTCACTGAAGATAGAGTACCTATGTCATCACAGCCCTTTTGCTTGATGAGAAAAGCCACAGTAGCAGACAATTCATCGACTTGACTTTGGAGGTGTGCAATTCGCTTGTTCATATTGTTAATGATATGGTCCAGCACATCGTTTTGATCTGCCATTTGAGCTCTCGACCGTGTAAATAGAGAGCTAGTCCATGACGGCAATCTAATCGATTTTTTCATTTTTTTTTTAATTTATTCATGAAAAGTCTGTGCGAGTTCGCTCCATAATTACCTAATTCAAATAAATGGGAACACGTAAGCATAGGGTGTAAATAGAGAGTTAGTCCATGACGGCAATCTAATCGATTTTTTCATTTTTTTTTTAATTTATTCATGAAAAGTCTGTGCAAGAAAGGAATTTCCTAAAAATAACTAGAAAAATAAAAATATGACACCCTAGCAAGAACTAAATTTCCTAAACAAGAATTAAGAAAGGCCAAAATTTGAAACTCCCTAATGAGAACAATAAATACATGAATTGAAAATAAATTTTCCAAAGTTTTTGTTATTTTCCAAATGATCCATTGCAGGGCAATTTCCTCATTTCATTTATAACTGACAAATGAATTAAATCAATGATTAACCTAGATTGCCATGGACCGACCCAAAAGTATGACAAAATGAATTACATGATATAGGGATAGAAGACTTACTTCACCAAAGAAAATCAATGACAATCACATAGACATGCACATAAGATCTGAGGCTCGATTTCTACCTAGACCGCTTAACAAAGTGGAGCTAAGAGGATGATCTGACCGTTGCAATCTCGCATTAACGTGTTAGGTCCTCCTAAATCCGGCTCAGTCAAATGGAATGCTCAATAGTCACGCAGTTTCGCCGATATGGACAAACACATTCGACACCATGAAAGAAATTTCGAGGAAGAAAAAAAAGAAATTTCGAGAAAGTCAACATCTACATAGCAATCTCGCTTTGGAGGAAGTATCATTCTCAATACCATCCTAGAAATCCTATCGCAGCCCAAGTCCGACCGCAGGTTGTGTGTGCAATAGTGTAATGCTAAAAGCAATAGAACATACACAACAGCTTAAATGCAAACAACACTTCTATAGTTTTAATTCAAACATTCATCCCTAATTCCAACCTGCAGGACAGGGGTTAGCAAAAACTACTCCCCTTATACCTTCCATTTGCAAGAACATTTAACAACTTAGAAATGTTAGGGATGTACCTGGTGTCCTTGCTGCCAAGCAAAAATGTTTTTAAAAGAAAAAAAAAACTGGCCTAAGTCCACTAAGTGTTTTAACACAAGTCTCCAGCGGAGTCGCCAAGCTGTCGCGACTTAAATTTCGGGTGCACCACCTAAGTTTAGGCTAATAGATTACTAAGTCTTTAAACTTAGCTCGGGTACTCCCAAGTCCATACCAATTCGCGACTTAAAGTTCAAATATTTAACATGCAAATGATTATTACCTAAGAGTTGCCACTAATCGGTTTATGGTAGGTCGATTAGACACCTAAGTAAAATAATGGGAGATTTACTTTACTCCTACGAACTAGAGATTGTGAGTTTGGGGACTTGGTTACGCTAGATTTCTCTAACGCCCTTTCAGTACCTCTTCATTTTTATTTAAAAAAAATATTTTGCAGGTAGCTTGAATTGATTTTAATTTACCTCCCTAACATGTGAGGTGATCATACGGATGCGCAAACCATCAATTTAGCACTCAAGAAAGCAAATGAATAAATTGCAAAACTTACTTCATAGCAACGAAAGCATCTGCAATGTTAGATTATAATTCACATCGACGATCTTAGATATGATTTCTAATTAATACACAATCACTCAATTTTGGTTTTCACTTTATTTTAATGAGAATCATGTAATGCATGCTACTAATTTAATATGAAATGATATGGCATGGCAATATGACCTAAACTATATAACATGAATAAGCATGCAATTTATCCTAAAGCATGAAATGAATTTATTATATTTTTTTTTTGTATTTTCCATGAAATTCGAAATTAAACAAATGCAACAATTAAATAGGCAATCTAAATTAATCAAATGACCTAATTCTAATGACGAGTAATTTCTAACTAAATGAACCTAGCAACAATCACTAGATGACGAAAATTTCATAAACCTAATCCTACATGTCTGATTTATTAAACCTCCAAGCTTTGATGCAAGATTTTGATTTTTTAATTTTTTTTAAATTTTTTTAGTGCTTTTCCAAGACAAGTAATTATCAAATAAAAATTAAATCTAAACAATCAAGATATTCAACAAATAAATGATTAAAATAATCGAAAAAATAATCCGTTATCTCACGGGTTAAATTAACAATTACTCTAATCCTAAACATCACGGCATAGAGTTCAAAATAATTAAAATCTGATCCGAAATCTTACGGATCAAATTAATAATTATAATTATTTAACAATTAAAATACTATCAACAAATCTCAAAAAATTAATATAATTAAAAAAAATGATCCGACATCTTACGGATCAACTTAATAATTACAATAATTTTGGTAAAACCCTTTGAGGTTAATGTCTATAATATCCATAAACTGAAAATCACCTCTCAATATTCAAACTGTACAATGATAAATAAAATAAAGTAAGATAACATAAATGAAAAATAAAACAAAAAGTAAAAGTAAAAATAAAAATAAACCACCTAAGGGATTTTGAAGGGGAGAAGTAGCGTGATCGGCGCCGGACAGAGGGTGGCCGGCGTTGGAGCTCCGGCGGGGATCTGGCGGTGCGGCGCCTGGCACGGCTAGCGAACGGCGACGATGAGGCTGGCCGGGAGACACGGCATCAGCAGGAGTACAGATCGTCGGGGCGCAGTTATCAAGCCGCACACTGGGTCGCGGCTGAGGCTATGCGACCGGTGAGTGGAGACGGCGCAGGCGTCGGATGTTGCTCGAGGACGACGAGCGGCGAGATCAAGTTCAGCCTCAAGAGCACCCTTTACACGCAGGCTTGGACCGCGGCCCTTGTTTGTTCTCAACAGCGACAGTGTTGGGAGCCACTTCGGGAGATATGGCCTGATTCGGAGTAGCAGGTCACACTAACGCATTGCGAGAGGAGGGGCTAAGACCCTTAACCTTACCAACACCAGGCTGGGCCTCATTTGAGAGGCCACCCCCATCAGCGAAGTGGATACCATAACGCAAAAGAAACCTCCCACAGCCCAAAACGCATCCTACAGTACAGACTTTGCAGGGAAAGAAGCCATATCAGGGCAGAGGCTATTACGGGATGAGGAGGGGTGCTTAGGAGTCAACACAACCACCGCTAAGTCTTCACCACAACACTGGCACCCCGCACGAACAGAACCAAGGGAGAAAACCAGCAGTGGATCGGCCGAGAACTAGGGTGACTTCGATCTCCTCTTTTGGGGCAAAACAGAACAATCCACTCGGTGAGGTTCCAGAGGGAAGCCAGAAGAAGGAGCCCTCCAAAATTCGAGCCAAACCAGCGGCTACCAAAGCCGGGATGAGCTGGAAACTAGACAAGATGAACAGGGAGAAAATCGCACCCTAGAGAGAAGATGTGATTAGTATACCGAGAATGCACAAATGGCCAACCCTAGATAGGGGATTTCTTTGAGCTGCTCATAAGGAAGTTTCCAATGGTAATTTGTGCAAATGATATGGCATTTTCTTTGTGAAAACGTAAGTATTTCGAGCAGTGAGATAATTCTATGCGAGGCTAAGGATTATGGGTTTGGATATAATTTAGATATAGGAAACACTCAAGTGAAGTATGTAAGTAATTGTAACTCTGTACTTGTACGATTGATTCGTGGATTATTTACCGCCGACTCTCCTCGGTGAAATAGGTATTTACACTCGACCGAATCACGTAAATCTCTCAATTAGTGATCTTCTTCCTCTCACCATTTTTCAAGTTGCTCAACTTTTTGCGATTCAATGGTCTTCTTCCTCCCAAGCTTTCATTGTTCTTTTTAGATTTTAATATTTATTTATTCAAGCTCTTATCTTTTATCATAAAAAAAGCACTTGTTTTGCTTTTCAAGATTATGTTGGCCAAATAGGATGTGACATGGGGTGCTAGCAAGACACTTAACAGTATTTTAACAGCACCGTTAGGATAGGATGAACTAGAAATAAAAACATAATATTTAGGATCTTAGTGCTCACAAGAAAATGTTGAAAGATCTTATTGTACAATTTAAAACATTTCAAAGGCCTCCGATGCCTTTATTCCTCTCTTTTAGTGGGGAAATTTCCGTCTTTAGTCAAAGAAAGATCGGGGGTTGATTGGTTCTCCTCAGCAGATCAGTTCTCAAGTTTAATTTTGGGAGACTTTCGGGGTGTCGAATCACACGGGTTATTAGAAAATTGATAGTGGTAGGGCTAATTTTCTCTCTTTTTTCCTTTTCGAAATGATAGTGGCTTACTTTGTTAGAATGAGACGACGGACTTTTGCGCAGCGGCAGTTGGTTTCTTTGTTCTGTCCGAAATTAGTGGACTTTACACGCCGACCCCCATGCACCATCCGCGTGATATTTCTTGTTGTGAACATTTTATTTGCTTGAACCTTGTCCTCAGTTAACATCGAAAGTGTTTTGTCGACTGGACTCTAAATAGTTCGAGTACTGCTTGTTGCACATAGAGTTGGAAAAGCATGACATTTGCCGCAGCATTACATTTAAATAGTTCAGGGTGCAGACACCTAATTTTGTCACTTGAATGTTTTTCACTAATGCACGCCGACTGACCATGACCTCAATTGGAGATTCATGAGAACGCTCCTAAAAATCATCCGAGCGGTCTAATAGCTCAAGATTATCGCAATTCTCTGGCGACAGAAAGATTGCCGTGTCAATTGCCGACAGCGTCATCAGATTGGATCTTTGATATCACGGTTTCTTGTGCCAAACAAACTCAAATCAATCCCCTTCAGACTGAAAGTGAAGTGAACTTAGCATGGCCAGCTCGGTTTTAGTCCAGTTTAAGATCAAAATCGATTCAGAATTTTGTCTGGGTGGAGAGACCTACCGTCTTTTGTCTCTAATTTCTTCTTATAGCCAATTTTGACTCGTGATATCTGTCGCGACCTAAATTTTTCAGAGCAATCCTAAAGTTTAGGTTAATGGATTACTAAGTCCGAAGACTTGGCACGGATCCTCCCAAGTCCTACCAATCGCGACTTGATGTTAAGAAATTTAAACATGCAATTATATTCAATTTGGAGCAGCCACTAATCAATTAGGGTTGATTAGAAACTCAAATAAAGCATGGGAGAATACTTTATTTTTACGAACCAGAGATTCAATGAGTCCGGGGACATGATTACGCTAGATTAGTCTAACGCCCTTTCGGTACCTTTTATTTTAATTTCAAAAATATTTTGCAGGCAATATTTGATTAATTTTAACCTAAGTTACTAACATGCAAATGGTGGTCATGCGGGTGTACGATCAATAACATTCAATAAAAAATGCTAATAAAAATGCATGCTCTAAACATGATTTCTAAATGACAAGCCACCTAATTTTTCTTTTTTTTTCTTTTAAAAAAATGTTAATTATATGCAATCTTAATCTAAATTTAATATGCATGGATTTATTTTAATGACATGCGATATGCAATTCATATGGTATGACTTAAACTTATCACTATATGTATGCAATCTAATTTTTATTGAAATTCGAAATTAATAATAAAGAATAAGTAAACTATCTAAAGTGAATAATATTCTAATTTATTTTAGGAATAAATTTAACTTAAACTATATCTTATCTTAAAAAGCTATATAAGAAATCAAGACATGCCAACATTATTTAAAATTAGCCCTAACAAAAATCACCCATCTAAAAGTATAATCTAAAAATTATAATTCTATAAATGCAATTCTAATTTACTAACCCTAAAAATACAGTCCTAATTTACTAAATCTAAATGCTCCAATGCAATATTTAGAATTTTATGCACTTTTTGATTTTTTTAATCTTTCCAAATAAGTAATTATTTTAAAGAAATATGATAAGAATTAAAATAACCGAAAAAAAATAATCCGTTGTCTCACGGATTAAATTAACAATTATTTTAACTCTATAACGATTTAAGGATTGAAATATTAGTAAAATTACTAAAAATTAAAGTAATTAAAAAAATGACCCGACGTCTTACGGGTCAAATTAATAATTACCTTAATTTGAGATAAAACCCCCTAATGTCTACAAGGTCTACAAATTATTGACATACAAAAATTGCAATTCAAATAATTAAACTAAAAAAATAAACAAAATAAAGTAAATAAAAAAAAAGAAAATAAAACTACCTAATTTCTTTTTCTTTTTTTCTTTTGTTTTTCCATTATTCTTTTTCCTCCCAAGAGACTTGGGCGTAGCGTGGCTGCTCACCGTTGGGCACCGATCACGGTTGTCGGATCTCCGGCGAGGATCGGCAATGGGTGAATCGGCGGCGGCGGTCCGGCGGCAACGGCAAGTCGCGGGTGTCGGTTCGGAGGAGCGCGGCGTCGGGAGGAGCTCGAGTCGGTGGCGTCGGGTGTCGCCGGGAGGGCGGCACGGGACTGCGAAGGACGAGCGCGCGGTGATGGGCATTGCGGTGCGGCAGTCACTGGTGTCGGTTCGGAAGGGGGGCGCAGCGTCGGGAGGAGGGTGCGGCGTCGGGTCGTCGCGGCAACGGTGCGAGATCGGGCACGGCAGCAGCAATCGTCGGAGGAACAAAAAACTGCCTCGCGTCTCGGTGGCTCGGAGGCCGGCGGGGTGGTTCGGGAGAGGATCTGCTGGCGGAGCGACGGTGGCGCGACGATGACCGGTTGAATCGCGAACCGGCGGGTTGCGGGCGGCGAGGGAGCTGCTGCGGGTGTCGGCGGTGGGGCTGGAAGTCACGGCGTGGCCCAGGCGGGCAGCGGTGGCGGAGCGGCGGTGCAGCGAGGTAGCAAGACGCAGATGTGGCTGGCGTTGCGGCGCGGTGGCGCGAGGTGCGGTGGGCAACGGCGGGCACCGGTGGCTTTGGAGAAGACGGACTCGTAGCCCCTTTTCTTTTTTTTTTCTTTTTTGTTTTTCTCCTGCTCTTATTGCTCTTTGTCTTTGACTCTTCTCTCTCGTGTATTTTTTTTTTCTCTCTCTCACCTGTCTCTCTCACGTCACTTCCCATTGTTTTCTCTCTGCACCTTTCTTCGACTTTTCCTTCAGCAGATTTTCTTTAAAGGCATCAACGAAAAAGCCCTGAAAAACCTTCCATTCTTTTCACCTCTTTCGAACCCCGAGAAACCCCCGAACGATAGAATTTTTGCTCTGAATTTTTTTCGAATTTTTCCCCCCTCGGTTCCGAAACCTAGCATTCCTTTTTATAGAGGAAAGACTTGAAATTGTTGAAGATCCGGCGATATTCACTCAACTTCTTCAACAAAGAAATGGCTCCAAAATCAAACGAATAATTTTTTAAAATTTTGAAATGAGAATATATTTTCAACAACAAAGATTTTCAAAAATCGAATTTTATTTAATTTATTATTTTTTAAAATATTAGGTGTCAATAGCTGCCCCTCTTTGAAGGGAAGTTCGTAGAGATTTCCTTCAAAGATAAATGACACCTAAATTTAAATCATCCAAAATGAATATGCAAATGCTAATTGTAATGACCTTTTTTTTTTTTTTTTTTTAAAGAAATGGACTCAAATAAATGCGATGTCATGCAATAAAGAATGCCATGTAAATGCAATGATTTGTCAAGAACATATATTTCAATGTGTCTATGCTCAATGAAATGCAAAATGCAAAATGAATGCAAAATGAATATGGAATGCATATGTAAATGTTAATGACCTCTTTTTCAAATAAATTTAATTCTTTTTGAAATGCAAGGTCATGCAATAATGCAATGTAAATGCAATGATTTGGTCAAGAACGTAGATCTCAATGTGTCTATGCTCAATGAAATGCAAATGCAAAGAAAAACACGTACCTGTCATACTTATCTAGAGATTCAAAAAAGTATTATCAGGTGTGAAATGATTCCTACAAGACCTGACAAACATCTGGAAATCTCTTCAGATAATTGAAAGGCTCAAAGTCTTTAGAGACGGAACTCTCATCGATCCCAAGCACTGAATAACCTACCTTCAAGAAGGATAGAGTAGTTCTAGGCAGTCGGTGTTACATGTCTAGGACCCGTACCATTCTACGGTCGCCTAAAATAGTAACATAACTTTACAAAGAAACTGTTTTCCCAGGACCCGTACCATTCTACGGTCGCCCAATATGACAGTGTTTGATTGTGTCTAGGACTCGTACCATTCTACGGTCGCCTAAATGGGGATTTACCTTCCATGACTCGTACCATTCTACGGTTGCCTTGACGGAAAATTGATTTTTCAGGACCCGTACCATTCTACGGTCGCCTGTTAGAGCAATAAATGTTGTTTAGGACCCGTACCATTCTACGGTCGCCTAAATCAAACGAATCTGAAGAAAAATCTTTGGGGATTTGGGACTCTCATCAAATCCCAAGCACCTGGAAATTGCATCAAGTACTCAAAATTCTAAATATCTGGAAATCACATCAGACGCTCGAAAAGATAAATACTTAGAAGTCACATCAAGCATTTAAATGTTTAAATATCTCGAGTTCACACTAGACATTTGAAAATATTTTACTAAACATCTGGAAATCACATCAGATGTTTGAAAAGACAAATACTTGGAAGTCACATCAAGCATTTAAAGATTTAAATATCTGGAATTCATGCTGACATTTGAAAACATTTACTAAACATTTGGAAATCACATCAGACATTTGGAAAGACAAACACTTGGAAGTCACATCAAGCATTTAAGGGTTCAAATATCTGAAGTTCACACTAGACATTTGAAAATATTTTATAAATGGGTACTTGGAATTCTCATCAAGCACCAAGATGACTGAACAAACTCAGGGTTTCAAAGACAATTTTTTGGTCTTTGAGGAAAAATTCAATGATGGATTTATCAAGCTTTTACTGGAAAAATTATGACAAGGACAATTTTCAGTTATAGTGTGAATCCCTTGAACATGCTAAATGAGACGCTTTTGGTGTGAAAAGGCTTTTTCACTCCCTCTCATTTAGGAGGGGTTATTTGTCCCAACCATTGATGCGGGAATATATCACTCAATCTTATCATCATCTTGTCGACAAGAGTTCGAATTTTCTTGCAATCAGTACGGCCTTACTAATCCGAGAGGACTTTAACAGGTACTGTAATGTGGGCTTGGTCAATGGCTTAACAAAGGGATTCTTTGAGTGAAAGCAATTGAAAGAACAATTATGTAATCATCTCCGGGTTTACAAGTCAAGAACCCTGCAAAATGAGAAAGAAATAATCTTGCTCGCACTTCTTCGAGCAATGCTTAAAACATATGAATTCCTATGTTAATTCAAGTACCCTAATCTCAAGAGACTTTGTAAGGGACGTAACATAGGCTTGGTTCTGGGTTTGAGAAACGAAAGGATCGTTAGGCTCAAAGATGTGTGTAATGGGTAAGAGTTGGTGATCATCTTGACATTACCACCAGTTTTCTTCGCCATGGATCGTCTTCTTGACATATTTCTTTATTGGCTCAAGAGTTTATCACCCGATGCCAATGATTATTCAACTGGACATCTTTTCTCAACATTTTTTCTTTTAAAATCATTTTCTTTGATGATGGGCATCAATCAGGCACACCGCTTTTTTCATGCCCCCCAATTCATCAGTCATTTCTCTTTTCTTTTCATGGGCATTGGCCTTGCTTTTACCAGGCACACTGCTTTTTCATGCCCCTTAGTTCTATTTTGATTTCAGTTCTTACGCACATGCGTGTGTCAAGTATACCTTAAATGACACTCGAATCTTCAAGGGTCTTCATATGTCTCTTGCCTTGCCCCAGTGTGGGGGATGATCACCAACTGGGTTTAAAAGAAACGAAATCACAGGCTCAAGTGGGCTATGCAAATGATATAAGTGTGTAGGATAGTGAAAGAACGCTCTTCGTCATCCTAAGGCACTTAAATTACCACATGAATTCAATGTAAAAGTATAACTTGAAGGTTAATGCAAGTGAGAGCAAGAAAATTTCCATCCATTTCACTCTCCTTCAATGTCAACTTACCTCCATTTGCCCCGATGTGGGGTGGTTCTTGACAGGGGTAGTATGAAAGAAGTTCTTCAAGTATTTAGGCTCAAAGAAGGGTTAAACAAGGGTTAACAATAGAGAAATGAACTGCCCCTCGTCATTTTAATTGTCGTACTTCATGCAAGAAAACTCTTCATCTTGAAACACAAAATGTTTCTATACTCACCTCACAATGTATAGACAGGGGACTGTGTATGGGATTAGGCTTGCCTTTCACACCTCATTTACCATGTTCAAGAAACTCGACATCTTTCACTGAATTATCCATTTTGATAAATTTCAAGTGGAATTGACGAATTGCACATCATGTGAAAACATTCTGAAATGATAAAAATGCCATGCTCTATTCTTGCACATCAAAAGATAAAGTTAAAGATGTTAAGTGTCCGTGTCTTGCCCCTCTTTGCAAGGAAGCTCATAGAGGTTCCTTAAATGTGTGCAAGGCTGTACCTGAAACATAAAGCAGATAATTAAATGAAACAAACAGGGTAAATTAGATGCATCTTGGAAGATTATTTTATTTTGAAATTTTTTTCAAGGGAACATGAAGAAGCCCGGCCTTGAAAATTAGCTCCTTGCCATTTTCTTTTTGGTAGGATTTCATCACAGGGCTAGTTTGGTATACTTCAACATGCCCTTAAAACATGAAAAATCTCCATGCATTTTATTGGATGAAAAGCAAATTACATTACTGAAATGAGGGAAATCCTAGAATTGAAAATGCAAATATGTAAATACAGAAAGCGATAAAGACTCTGCAGAGGAGTGTCCTACTCGAGCTTCGTCGATGGCAAACAATTTAGTCATTCCTTCGAATGCGTCATCAGAGCTCTCAATCTTTGGAGGTGCAGGATCATCTATGCCACCCCATCCATCTAGGATGATATCCCGTGGGTCGAAATAGGAGCTGGGAGGAGCCGAATACTTTACATAGTAATCGAATTTGCCACTTGGTTGCCCCAGAGTGTCCATCACTTCTACTTCCTCATGCATCATCTGAAACATGGTGGGCTCAGCATCAAAACCGAAAATGGCATTCACAGCTTCTAAGTGGTCAGGGAGTGGGTTATTCTGGATGTTCGGCTGTGCATCGCGGAATGAGACCACGTTGGCATCCAAAAGATTTTGGATTTTATGTTGCAGCGTATAGCAATCGTCAATAGAATGCCCTACCTCTCCCATATGATAAGCACATGTCTTGGACGGATCATAGTTGGGGAATCGCTTGGGATTAGGTCGCTTAGGCTCTTTAGCGAGTAATCCTTTCTTCTGAAGGGTTGGCAAGATCTTGGACAATGCTTAGGAAGAGGCGTAAATTGACGCCTGGAAGAGTTCTTCTGCTGGCCAAAGAATGGTCGTGCTCCTCCCTGATGGGTGTTTGGGGTAGGGCAAGGTGGTTGCACATAAGCTGCATTAACCTCCGCTACAAGTTCCTTATCCTTCTTGGTTGAGACTCTTCCATATGAGCTGGTTTGATCAGACGCCCATCCATCACGCAATGCTACTTCAATTCGCTCACCAATAGGGATTAGCTGATTGAATGACTCGGCAGTCGATCCCAGCATTCGATTTCGATACTCAGGCGGGAGTGTCTTCATAAACAAATCCATCAGCTCCTTTTCTGTTGGCTCTGGAGTTATTTGAGCGGCTACAGTCCTCTATCTCGTGACATATGCCTTGAAAGATTCCGTCCTCTTCTTCTCAGTGCGAAGTAAATCTTCTCGAGATGGAGTGACATCAATATTATACTTATATTGCTTAAAGAAGGCATCTGTCAAATCCTCCCAAGTCTCCAGCAGATTAATCTTCTTCATGATGTACAATTGCAACGCCGGTCCCGTCAAGCTTGCTTGAAATTGTTGAATCATCAAGGGGATGTTATCAACATATTGGGTCATCCTGACCACATAAGTCTACAGATGGATCTTTGGGCAAGAGGTGCCATCATACTTTTCAAAGTCTGGCATTTTGAACTTCTTTGGTATCTTGATCTTTGCATAATGGGAGAGATCAGTTGGGACTTGGCTAAATGAACCCTGCAGCTGCTTGAGTTTCTCCTCAATTTTTATCAAGCGTTTTTCCTGTTCCGTCTTCGGTACAGCCGAGTGTATCACTTGTACCTCCTCATCAACAACAATTTGAGGCACGTCAGTAATTTTCTCTTTGGAGGAATCATCAGAGGTAGATGGCCCAACTGCGGATGTATTCTTGCCTTTATCTCTCGGATCAGCTGTATTCTTGCCTTTATCTCTTGGATCAACCATGGGAGCCTGTTGTGATAACACCACTTCAACTTGCGGAGCTGGTGGAGCAGTGTTTGCTTGGAGAGAATCGATTTGCTTAGAGAGCCGCTCAAGAACATTCATGACTTGTTTTATCTCCGATTCAAGGGCAGCAATGCGAGCTTGTTCAGCCATTGTTGCTTTAGAACGGGTACGGATTGGCGATCTTGGATTAGCCGTGTTGTCACCTAACAATGTAAAATAATGCAGTAAGTATCATAACAAATGAGATTGGTCCATGACAACGGTCAATCGCTTCATTTTATTTGAATTTTGAATAAAATTTTCTAACTAAGAATTGAAATTCAAGTCCCTAAACATTGAACTAAGAAACAAAAACATCTCATTTTATATGTTTTTGGAAGTAGAAATGAATTGTATGTCGGTTTTCCCCATCGTATATAAAATAAGACTGACGACGAAACCTAATGTCATGGACCATCGAAATTGCAAGTAAGTAAATTGCAGTAATGAGAATTTAAACAACTTACTTTCACTGGTAATGGATGACAATCACATAGACACATGCATGAAATGTGGGGCTCGATTTCTATCTAGATGGCTTAACAAAATGGAGCTAAGAGGATGATCTGATTGTTGCAGTCTCGCATTAACGTGTCAGGTCCTCCTAACCCCGGCTCAGTCGAATGAAATGTCTAATATCACGCAGTCTTGCGGATATGGACAAACACATTCGACACCATGAAGAACTTTCGGGGAAGAGAATGTCAACCTCTATATAGCAGTCTCGCTTTAGAGGAAGTATCATTCTCAACACCATCCTAAGAATCCTATCGTAGCCGGGTCCCGCGGGTTGTGTGTGCAATAGTGTAGTGCTAAAAACAATAAAACATGCACAACAGTTTAATTGCAAACAACACTTCTATAGTTCAACCATTCATTCTTAACTCCAACTCCGCAAAACAAGGGTTAGCAAAGACTACTCCCTTATACCTCCCATCTGCAAAAACATTTAACACTTCGTGTTAGGAGCGTACCTTGTTTCCATCTGCCAAACAAAATATTTTTCTTAAAAAAAAAAAAATAAAACAGGCCTATGTCCACTATGAGTTTTAACTCGTCCCAAATGGTAGTCGCCAAGCTGTCGCGATCTAAATTTTCAGGGGCAATCCTAAAGTTTAGGTTAATGGATTACTAAGTCCGAAGACTTGGCACGGACCCTCCAAAGTCCTACCAATCGCGACTTGATGTTAATAAATTTAAACATGCAATTATATTCAATTTGGAGCCGCCACTAATCAATTAGGGTTGATTAGAAACCCAAATAAAGTATGGAAGAATACTTTATTTTTACGAACCAGAGATTCAATGAATTCGGGGACATGATTACGCTAGATTAGTCTAACGCCCTTTCGGTACCTTTTATTTTAATTTCAAAAATATTTTGCGGGCAATATTTGATTAATTTTAACCTAAGTTACTAACATGCAAATGGTGGTCATGCGGGTGTACGATCAATAACATTCAATAAAAAATGCTAATAAAAATGCATGCTCTAAACATGATTTCTAAATGACAAGACACCTAATTTTTCTTTTTTTTTTCTTTTAAATTTTTTTTAATTATATGCAATCTTAATCTAAATTTAATATGCATGGATTTATTTTAATGACATGCGATATGCAATTCATATGGTATGACTTAAACTTATCACTATATGTATGCAATCTAATTTTTATAATCCTAAATATGCATGTGCTACATGATATGGGATGAATGACATGATATTTCTACATGCATGCTCTTTTTGATTTTATTTTAATGATGATTCATTTTTAATGCATATATGCAACCTATGCTAAATAATGATGATATGAGATTAATTATGAATTAACCTATTAACTAACCAAGGAAATGATCTTTTTTTAAATTTTTTAATGACATAATATTTTTTATTAAAAAGAAAACAACTTAATGGTGCAATGATCATCTTTTAGCATTTTCTTTTTATTAAAAAAACTATAACTCATATGGCATGCATGACATTTTTTGTTCATCTTTTTGTTTTATTAAATGAAAATTCACTTAATCTAAAAATATCTAGGTATGTTGCTTTAATATGAAATGTGCATGGACCTAAGTACCTAAGTTCTAGATATGACAATATTTTACTAATAAACAAATTCTAATTAAACTTATTATGCAAATTAACTAGCATGTACCTAATATTTTTGGATTTTTTTTTATTGAAATTCGAAATTAATAATAAAGAATAAGTAAACTATCTAAAGTGAATAATATTCTAATTTATTTTAGGAATAAATTTAACTTAAACTATATCTTATCTTAAAAGCTATATAAGAAATCAAGACATGCCAACGGTATTTAAAATTAGCCCTAACAAAAATCACCCATCTAAAAGTATAATCTAAAAATTATAATTCTATAAATGCAATCTAATTTACTAACCCTAAAAATACAGTCCTAATTTACTAAATCTAAATGCTCCAATGCAATATTTAGAATTTTATGCACTTTTTTTTTTAATCTTTCCAAATAAGTAATTATTTTAAAGAAAGATGATAAGAATTAAAATAACCGAAAAAAAAATAATCCGTTGTCTCACAGATTAAATTAACAATTATTTTAACTCTATAACGATTTAAGGATTGAAATATTAGTAAAATTACTAAAAATTAAAGTAATTAAAAATGACCCGGCGTCTTACGGGTCAAATTAATAATTACCTTAATTTGAGATAAAACCCCTAATGTCTACAAGGTCTACAAATTATTGACATACACAATATTGCAATTCAAATAATTAAACTAAAAAAATAAACAAAATAAAGTAAATAAAAAAAAAGAAAATAAAACTACCTAATTTCTTTTTCTTTTTTTTCTTTTGTTTTTTCCATTATTCTTTTTCCTCCCAAGAGACTTGGGCGTAGCAGTGGCTGCTCACCGTTGGGCACCAGTCACGGTTGTCGGATCTCCGGCGAGGATCGGCAATGGGTGAATCGGCGGCGAGCGGTCCGGCGGCAACAGCAAGTCGCGGGTGTCGGTTCGGAGGAGAGCGCGGCGTCGGGAGGAGCTCGAGTCGGCGGCGTCGGGTGTCGCCCGGGAGGGCAGCACGGTGACCTGCAGAAGGGACAGAAGCGCGCGGTGATGGGCACTGCAGATTGCGGCAGGGTCAGGTGTCGGTTCGGAAGGGGGCGCAGCGTCGGGAGGAGGGTGCGGCGTCGGGTCGTCGCGGCAACGGTGCGAGATCGGGCACGGCAGCAGCAATCGTCGGAGGAACAAAAAACTGCCTGCGTCTCTGGTGGCTCGGAGGCCGACTGAGGGTGGTTCAGAGAGGATCTGCTGGCGGAGCGGCGGTGGCGCGACGATGACCGGTTGAATCGCGAACCGGCGGGTTGCAGGCGAAGCGAAGGGAGCTGCTGCAGGTGTCGGCGGTGGGGCTGGAAGTCACGGCGTGACTGGCGGAGCAGCGGTGGCGGAGGCGAGCAGTGCAGCGAGGTGGCAAGACGCGGCGGTGGCTGGCGTTGCGGCGGCGCGGGTGGCGCAGGTGCGGTGGGCAACAGCAGGCACCGATGGCTTCGGAGAAGACGGACTGTAGCCCCTTTTCTTTTTTTTTTTTTTTTTTGATTTTCTCCCTGCTCTTACTGCTCTTTGTCTCTGACTCTTCTCTCTCGTGTATTCTTTTTTTTTTTTTTTTTTCTCTCTCACCTGTCTCTCTCACGTCACTTCCCTTGTTTTCTCTCTGCACCTTTCTTCTGACTTTTCCTTCAGCAGATTTTCTTTAAAGACATCAACGAAAAGGCCCTGAAAAACCTTCCATTCTTTTCACCTCTTTCGAACCCCGAGAAACCCCGAACGATAGAATTTTTTGCTCTGAATTTTTTTTCGAATTTTTCCCCCCTCGGTTCCGAAACCTGGCATTCCTTTTTATAGAGGAAAGACTTGAAATTGTTGAAGATCCGGCGATATTCACTCAACTTCTTCAACAAAGAAATGACTCCAAAAATCAAACGGTTAATTTTTTTTAAATTTTGAAATGAGAATATATTTTCTACAACAAAGATTTTCAAAAACCGAATTTTATTTAATTTATTATTTTTTAAAATATTAGGTGTCAACAATATCTTATATGTTTCAGATCCAATTGAGGTGATTATTGATGATATATAAAACTCGTAGCTCCTATTCTCGACTAACACCATCTGATTGAGAAAATTACATAACTCCTGACATCATCAATACTGAATGGCCGATATTTGGTGGAATGAGTTCTCGAGATGCAATCATCACGTCTAAATAAATTGGTATCATCTGAAAGCTCTCCCCAGATTGCATCCTCTTATATCGTCCATCAAATTTTGAAACAAGTTAGGTCCCAGGTCAATTTGGTCAAACCATGAAAATGTTAGGTGTAAAATGAGAATTTACACGTTCTTAAAGTTATGCAATGATACATACAAGTGGGGTCTGATGATGCTCACTGTACGTAGCGCCTCCAAACCAACGAAAATTATCTAGGTCTTTGTGGGCGGCTGCATCTAGGCTTTTTCCCCCCCTTTTACGCTAACTTATTTGATTGGTAGGGTCCTGATACCTTTAACTTAAAGCAAGGGAAATAGAATATATGATGTGTGAATTACCCTCTTGTTTATATTATTACGTAGATATATCCTAAGCAATAATCAAAAGTCAAGCTTTGTTACTATATATGCTTTGAAAGAATGTAACAAAGTTGGTAATACTTGATATAATGTGATTTGCATATACTGATGTCACAAATTGATGATTGATGGTCCGGACATGCATTTTTCAACCCCTTCATATGACCAAAAAAAAAAAAATCTTTCTAACTCTGAAAGTTAAAAGAAAGAGAACTTTGCCCGACTAACTAAAAATCAATATATTCTTTATTTTTTTCTCCTTTTGAAAATTATAAAACGAATGTTGTAGAATTTAATTTCGCATTACAAACGCATGACATTGGACTACGACTTATGTCATTTATAGCTAGATCAAACTTGCCATTATAGTGAAATTGAAATTGGAACTATAGTTTCCTTAGCCCAATTTATTTGTATTTTTCAAAGTTATCTAATAGAATTAGAACAAAACAAGCGAGGGAATTGCAATGGAATTGATTACACGTAGTGCAAGTGGAGAGTTACTCTTTTTCTTTTAGTTAATGGCACTGGTTGTGTGAGAACAAGTGCAATAGAAGCCCTAATGTTTTGATGGTTGATTAATTAAGTCCTAAATGCTTTGTTCTCAGTCAATTGAGTTTTAAATTTTTTGACAAAGATCCAATTAAGTACTAATATCATTGTCAATGACCTTGGACAGCTCTACTCTTAAAGATTACTATGAAATGAATCATCATTTTAACCACATGAGAGATAAAGCATATGAATCTTATCAATCCATGGCTAGAGAACTTTATGTGATTTATTCTTGATTATTATTAAAAAAAACACTTAATTTTGTGAAAAACTAAAATGACATGATTTTGCAATGAGTTAATTTAGCAGGGAATTAGGACAGAATTACATCTTTTTCCAATAAGGCTTAGAGTTCAATTAACTAAATGGGATGTTTAACACACGATCAACAACCAACCCAAAAGGCTTAGGGCTATATTGAGCGTCGTATATAAGTTATGGCACTCAAAGTGGTTGAAAAAAATAATTATAGCACTTGTGATGTTATTTTCCCCTTTGTCATTCCCGATCTACTTACTTTCCTGGCATGGTTCAACCTTGGAAGATTACAAGGCTACTAGGTTTGGGAGAGAGGACTAGACATGGATGGAAAAACCTAAGTACGTACTTGACTCATCTTGAAAAAATGACATAAATGGTCCGCGAACTTTTCTTTAATGTGCGATGTCATCCTAAAATTTCAATTTGTTTAATGTGATCTTTGAATTTTGGTCCAATGTGCAATGTCGTCCCTAAAATTTTAATTTATTCGACATAGTTCCTAAACCATTAAACATGTTCATATAGTCTAAGGACTATATTGAACATCTGCCAATACTTTAAGAACCACATTGAATAATTAAAAGTTCAAGGTCGATGTTACAAATTGAGCCAAAATTTAAAGATGACATCGCACAAATTAAAAGTTTAGGGATGACATTGCACATTAAACCAAATTTCATTGACCATTTGTGCTACTATCCTACTCATCTTTATCCATTTTAACTTCATGTTTTCGTTATTTACCACATAGCATCACTGAATGAAAACAACACGACCTCGTTTATCTTATCATTTCACATAATCGTCTTTCTATTTAGCTTGCCAAGATGTCATTATATATATATATATATATATATATATATATATATATATATATAGTCAATGGAATTGATTATCAAGCCAAAAGGTCTTTTCTCTCCCTTTCTCCCTCTTTTCTCTTCATCATCTTCTTCAACCTTGTTTGTCGTTGTGGGTTTCATATATTCGCAACTACATGTTCTTAATCTAAGAATTGTTTATCAAGCCAAAAGGTCTTTTCTCTCTCCCTTTCTCCCTCTTTTCTCTTCATCATCTTCTTCAACCTTCAGCCATAAGGAGCATTTGAACTAATCTCACCCTCCCTCCTCTTTTGTTGATTTTCTTTGCAATTTATTGTTATTTTCTTACTTTTTCTTCTCTTTAGATTTAGATTTGAGAGCTATCTTCTCCCGGTCTAAATCTCAACTTGAGAGTTTGAACTCTTCCAATCCAATTTTATATGTGAGTGCTATCCTCTTATGATATGAATATGAGAATTTAATAAATATATTTTTGGGGATTCGATACCCTCTATTCTCTGTGTACGGATTCTCTGTCTTCAACTTCAATGATGATAGCAGAAACTTTGGTGTCTCATTGAATCACAAAGATTGTTCCTCCAGATGTTAAATATGTGTTTGTTCAACCTATTTTGGTTGTCTCCATAAAACAATGGTGTAGAGGAAGTTGAACCTAGGGGCAGACCACCAACTAGTAACATTGTAATTAGTGGAGAATGAATTTTTGGCGTGTGCTCCTCACTAACAAAAACACAAGATCCAATTATTGGCCACCGATTATTTTTCTCGACAAATTCTTATGGAATAAGTATGTGCTTAACTTTGCTGGTTTTCCGTTGATCCTCCCTATTTCTTGGATTTGACTTTGCATTTGAGTATTCTTTCTCATAAATATGCTTTTGAGTAATGGATACAATTTTCTTTCGATAAAAAAAAAAAGGGACTTGTTTACTAAGCTTTGCTAATCTGTTGTGACAATTTTAAAGTGCCACACCCCAAATCCTATAGGGATGAAGGGGTAACACAACTATCCTTTTGTAAGGACGCAGTCTCAAATTATATCCCAAATATCTAGCTCCCAATAGTTCTCACGATAAGGCTCTCACTTTATCGATTACTAACTAAGGCACCTAAAAAACATATTACGAAAAAAGAATGAGCTACCACGGCTCATTAAGTAATGTATTTCTTTTAAGCAAATCGAGCAATCATTATCCACATTTAAAATACAAATATAACACACTTTTACTAAAACCAGAATTTAACAAACCTTCAAGACAAAAATAATGTAATATTTCTTACTTTAATATAATATGTTCAAAGCAGAAATATTCAAAATAATAACAAACATACACCAATGATCTGGCCTATTGGTTGATCTCATAAAAATACATGTCAATAGTCTATTCCATTGACCAATCTCATAAAACATACGTCAATAGTCCATTCCATTGGTTAATCTCATGTTACACATCAATGGTCCATCTTATATGAAACTACATGTCGATGGTCTATCCATCAACCAATCTTTTGTTTAATATCAAACCATTGTCACTCATAACACCCGTGACAAGACAACTAATATTCCCCCTTTGGTTAGGTCTCTACCTATTTTTAGTCGATGGCTCGGCCCCACAAAGATATCCTAGAGTAGTATGCGCATAACCACAAGCCTCTCGCCGAGACTCATAGCGATACTAAGCATCAATCCCGATCCATAATAGCCTCCACAATTCACAAAGCCAAACCATAGTATATATCATAAATCAATTTGACAAATCAAAACACATAATCTTTCTGCGACCTGGCTCATTCACCATAAATGTTTTTCATAAAGCATTCCTCATGTCATTTCAAAACTCATTTCTTAAACCGAAATAAATTCCATATACATTTTCACAACACATTTCATAAACCAAGTTGTCATGCCCCGAACCACCTAGTGCGTGCCCATCCCTCTTTGGTTGATAAAATTTTGCGACTTCCCAGGACGAGTCGCCGACTCTTTCTTTTTATTGCACATGCGGAAGCGAATAATAAATCCCCCTGACAATAACCATCTCGGGATAGAAAAGCAGGATAATAGATTCACAACAAACATGCTTTTATATTCACATAGAATCATGTACAAGGTCTACGACCAAAAGACTACAAAAACTAGCTTTCTAAAAAGAAATGGTCCTAACCGACCTACACTTTAGATCACCTCCTCTCAGCTCCAGGTCCTCCACTTGACGATCCTGAAAATTTAAGCCCACGACGAGGTGAGATATAAATCTCAGCGAGTTTGCACGCTAAATCCCGATTAGGAGGGAAATACGCCCAAAAGCGTCCTAATCATGCAATCATACAATCACAGAGCCTTACCTTGGCCTCAGATCCACCCTGCAGGTCAGTACAATTCAAATACTGAATTAAACAATTCAATTCAACTCCGCCATCAATCAGTCGATTCATTCGACTCCATGTCATCAATGCCATCCATAAATTCTTTCGATTCGAACACTGCTCGCCTAAGCTGAAATAGATATACTCATATATCATTGCTCCCCAAAGCTGATGTCTAAAATTTGCTCATCGAAACTGCTAGACCAAATATTGCTCACCGAAGCTGCTAGATAACGTGTGCTCACCGAAGTTGATATCTAAAGTGCTCAACGAAGCTACTAAAGCATTATTGCTTGCCATTGCTCACCGAAACTGCTAGAGATCTATAATGGTATTAATGCTCCCCGAAGCTGTCATAGATCTATATTGCTCACCTAAGCTAATCAATGCTCACCTAAGCTAAAATGGTACTTAAAACCCACTTTCGGTGTCAACACCCGACACCTGATATTTTCTAATTAAAATACCTATATAACACAATCATTACTCAATTCAACAATACAGCATTCAATTGCGAAACTAAACACACCATTGAAATCGGCACGAAATTCCGATCATCGACTATCCCGGCCTAATTTCCGGAAAAATAATTAATAATTAATTAATTTCGAAAATTAATAAAATAAATCAATTCAATTTCTAAAAATACTAACCTAGGCCAAAATTATTAAATTAAATACCAATATGGACTCAGAAAATTCCCGAACCCTTCTAGATAAATAGTACAATTCATTTAGGCCTTAGCTAAACCATGCTAACCACCTAACATGCTCAATTTAAATAATTAAATTTCTAATTTAATCTAACTAACCACCTAATTCCTAATTAAATAAATCTAAACACCCCTTAGACGTCATTAGCCTACTAAGAAGGGTTTAGTGCAAAAACTCACTGGTTAATTGCGGAAAGCGGTTCGCATGACGGCGGCCCGAAATCTAATTTTCGGTGGCATCGGCGAACTTGGACCGGGCCTAAAACGGGCCCAACAAATCTCAGCCCAAATTGAGATTTGTTATTGAAACGGGCTGGGCTTGAAGCGGGTTGACCTCGCGGACTTGGACTGCTGAAACAGACAACTTGCTGGGCTTCAAAGTTGGACTGGACTGCTGGACTTTTGGGCCCAGCTAAACTGAAATTCGCTGGGCTTGATGGACTGAAGACAAGCCTAGCTATTGGGCCACAAGACTTGCGTGGACTGTTGCTGAAATGGGCTGAAGACTCACAACGTGCCGGGCCGAATTCGCTGGAGGTGCTGCTTCGGTTGATCGATGCTGGACGAGGAGCAGCGAACGAAGGAGATGCTGGGGACGCGTGGGTTGCAGCTGTCGATTGGGGTGCTTCGGTCTTCGTGGACTCACGAACAAGCAGAGGAAGCAGGTTGGTCTTCGTTGAGGCAGATGAGTCTTCGGGTGGGGACACTGGATGATGGAGCGGGACGAAAGAGGGAGTCAACGAAGGAGGAGCTCCGCTGGGTCGTTGACTGGAGGGGCGCGGCTACGAACGAAGATGTTGGGCCGTTCGGTCGACGTTCTGGGGCAGGGAAAGAAGACACGAAGGATGGTGGTGTTGAGCTGGCGATGTGCAGGCGTGCGTCGTTGAAGATTTCTTGGTCAATAAACGGCAATAGGACAAAGATGGTGGCTGGCTTCGGTTGCAGAGAAGAAATAAGAAGGAAGAAAGGCAGAGGCTGAGAGCTGAGTTTTGGATGAAATAAAAATGAAAGCAGGGCAGAGATCGATGGAGATGAAGTCGGCAAGGTAGCTTGCACGAGAAGCTTGAAAAAAAAAGGCTTAAAGTCCACAACTTATCCTCTCCATTGATGGCATGTCCCCTCCTAATTCTTTCTTGAAAAGCAATTCATAATTGAGCCAATTTAAATGTCATAATTATAGCCCCATGCCATAATTCCGAATTTCACTCTTTAGGTTCAATTTCTTCACTCAATTTCCCAAATTGAGGTCCAATTTTGGTGAAGAAAAATCTTGTATAATTTTCTGCAAGTCCCGACATTCAAAGGCTCGGCTTGAAAATCCAAATTTCCTTTAATTTGGCCCATCCGAATTTCCGTCAATTTTCCACAACGTCCGAATCAAATTTCCGCAAAAATCCCGGAATCTTTGAAATATCTTCGGAGGATGAGTCAACGTTCCTAAAATAACTCGTGACACCGCAGAACTTTCAGTTTCTGAAATCGGGTTCAAATTCGCCGTTATTTTCAATCCGGCGCGCTTTTAGCGTGACCTAGTCTACCGGATAACTTTTAGGAATTTTTGGTACAATTGACCAGTGATCGATTCATCTCAAGTCACAATATACATATTCAACACATTGGAGACTCTCGATTATCGTGAAAATCTCAAGGTTTTAATTACGAGCACCGGGTACCAAAACAATCGAAAAATCGGTCTAGTGATGATCGACGAATATTTGCAATCAGGTGGAATCACCCACACTCGATAACATATCTCAGTCAAATCAACCTATCTCCCAGGTCTCGATCGATTTCGACAGTGCCGTAATGACCCTTGCGGATCAGCACGGTCGAGCGGTCGATTCTACGGTCGGTAGTTCTCAAGTCTATTGCATTTAGATTCCTTAATTGCTTCCCCAGATAGTCCAGTTATCTCATGAGTGATCAGCTTAGAGAATAGCACTATTAGCGCGTCAACGAATGACCCGATTTATTTAATCGAAAACGAAATTTGAAAATTCAGGCTGTCACACAAGTTCACAAATCAACATATATACATATAATCTTTCACAACAACTTTCCAAAAACATTTAGCAAATCATTCACAAATATCAAATCGTAGTAAATGCTCGATCCAGATTCTATGCAACAAAACATGCTTTCAATTACTTATGATACATCAAATCTCCATAACTTTCAAGACATGATTTTTCAAACTCATAGAAGAAATAGTATCATTCACTTGGGAAAGTCGAAAATCAACCATAGCGATCACTCGAGTCAACATACTCGATTTCCTAACAAATAACCGAAAAACAATATCAAAATACCAAGTAACACAATATTCTAATGAACGACTCAACTATACTATGCATATTTGTTGATAAAACGATACCTACATGCCAACGAAAAGCTTGCCTCTAGCAAAAACCTATTGTTGTCCATGAGCCACGTTAAATTTTATCACACCATAACTTCCTCCATAGAATTATGTTTCAAAGCCGACTTATAGTCCTTAGAAAGCCATTTTGACATACTATAAGAACCTCAATTTAGTTGCTCCAAGCTCATGCCAGAAATGATTGAAATTCGGCTCAAAAGTTACTACTCGTAACTCTATCAAAATGCACACCAAACTTGAAAATTCCAATCCAGGCAAATCATAAGCTTAAATTGAGATCCGTAAAATACAATAGCTTCACAATATCCTAAATTATCAATTCTATAAAAATATACCGCCTGAAAACTCCCCAATCAAACACAGCAAGTCATAATCGACCTAAAACCGAATTTCCAGCCCTAATTTTGACAATTCCTTCAAATAGATGATTAGGGGCCTCGATCACTTACCAACATTGCAAAATGGATATAAGTTAGCTTAGCGAGTCATATGGATCAAAAGCAGACAAAAATTTTCTCCTTCCTTCTTTCTTCTTTCTCGGTGAGCTCCTTTTCTTTCCTTTGTTTTCGCTTCGACTTCTTCTCCTCTTGTGCTTCATTGCACAAACTCAAATGAGAAGAGAGAAAGAGAGTTGGGCTTGGGCTTGGCTTTTAAGAGACAGGGGTTGTTTGGGCTTTTATTGGGCTTTTTATTACATAAAGTGAGTTGTAGATCATTTAGAACTTAAATGGGGAAAAATCTATTTTTAGGCTAAAATTATATAGAAGTGAGCAAAAACCGTGAACTGTCTTAAATCTTTTGAAAAATGTGTGGAGGGCATTGCCGCATCGCCTCCACTATGTTCAATCTAAGTCCTTTTGCAGTTTGCATGTCCTCCAAATACAAATTATCAGATTGGGAAAAAATATCAAAAAATTCATAAACTTATTGCAATTATGTTAATTCAATAATATATTTTTCAATTGTGCTAATTTAATTGTAAATCTTTTCATATTTTATCAATTGAGTCTATTTTGCCAATTTTAACCGGGAATCATTAATGTAGACATCGGCCGTTGTTCGTGATATGATCGACATTAACTGGACATTTTTAATAATATTAATAAATACTTTGAATTATATCGGTTTCTTTTTCTTTTCTTTTTTAATGTTTTCGTTTTTTTTTGGGGGAGGGAGTTAGAGCCACAAGAGTCTCTAGCCAATTCTCGTTGAGCACAACGGCGAGGACTGCACACCTTGCTTTGGCCGATGAGGACATCTCACCCTTGCCTAGCCCTCACCTGCCACGATGAGGGCCCACGAGGCCTCGAGTAGTGGCCAATGAGGGCATGGCGGCCCTTGCCCAAAGCGAGATAAGCACCGCAACACCCTCACCCAATGCCAACAAGGATGCTGGCCTTCGGTCAAAAAATAAAAAGTAAAGTAAGGTAAAGTAAATTAAAAAAAAACATAAATATATATATATATATATTTTAAAAAGTATGAAAATATTATTCAAAAATGCTTAGGTCTGTACCGACCGTGCTATGTAGGATGGCCGGTGTCCATGTCGGCAATTCCTATCAAAATTGAGTTGATGAATTTAAATGACAAAACTTAAAAATGTTAGAGCTAAATTGGCACAATTGAAGATTTATGACTGAATTGATACAAACGTAATAGATTTATAACATTTTTTTTTTTCATAACTGTCCCGTATCGAAACAGTCACATTTAGAACACATTAAGTGCTATTGCACGAATTGCAGCGTTGCTTCTCTCATGATTTCCCGACGAGTAGCGACTAAGACCAAAATCACAGGCATACTGTTTAGATTTAGGAAATCAAGTCATATTTGGAAATGAAACCGGTTAACGAGCGCGAAGGCACTTGCTAAAAACCAAAGATGTAGAATGAGCAATTGTTAATGCACATTAGAAAACTTAATCGATATTTCATTTTTGCTTTTGCCGAACCAAAAGGACAAGGAGGGGCGAGTAGCAGTGACTATCCCCTCCCGATGTTATCTTAAGAAAGTATCGCACCCATCACAAAATGTTCAATTTAGGTGAGGACAAGCCTCTACTACTCAACACCATAAAGGTAGGCGACCCAGGACCTGGACACCACCATAGTACTACAAGTCCACAGCCCATTCCCAAGCCAAGTCAGAAGACTAATTGACCCGAGCAAGGTCACTAGATATGGGAATACAAGCGTGGGACCAATTTGAATACGTCTGATGGTATAATTAATACTTCTTATCATACAACGTTGATCTTTCCGTTTCCACATAGACGGAGTAGGTGATGAACAAACTTTGCAAATCATATAGCATATGAAATTACCAGGGCATGAATTGCACTAATGTAGTACGCAGACCTAGAAATGATAGATTAAATACGAAAAATGTCGCATATTCTAAGACATCTTATTAAAACTTACTTATCAAGTGATGTGGCAATGATTAATTAGATAATAAGAAATGGGATTATATAATATTACATGATTAGTTTCTTTCAATACACAATTGATAATTGTCCAATCACTCACTAAAAACTAAGTTCAGTGTTTGGTACATTTACTTTTTAATAAATAATATAGTTTATTTTTAGTGCGTCTCGGTCAATCCAGATAGACACTTTTATATATATATATAACCTTAAAGCTTGCTTTCATTCATTGAACTCCCATCAACCAAAATTTAGAGGTTACTTCTCGGGCAAAAATTGGTAGAAAGAGTAAAGACAAGAAGAAGAATAATGGGAAGCACACTGAATTATTTAATGATAACTATTAAATTAATATCTAGAATTTGAGCCATGTATAAGATCCATCCGATTAGAGGATGTAGACCGCTCTGTCTTAGATGAGGTGTAAGAGAAAGAGTCCTAATTGGACTTTGACTTTGCTTGCCTTTCTTTCAAAAGATAATCTTGAATTTACTTGGGCGGTGGATTCAAATAAAGAAGAAAACTTAAACAAGAAAAGTTGTTGGCGACTTATTACCCAAGGGTTTGACCGATCAAGGATTGGAATTTTCATATAGTAAAAAGAGAGAGAGAGAGAGTAGCGGGCTTAGAGGGTTTATTGAGGTCAGAGGATTTTATTCTTTTTTTTTTAAGGGAAAAGAAAAATAGAAGGACATGAGTTTTGCTTTTATTGTCTCCGCCGGACATAGCCACTCAATACGGTAGGGGATTTCTTTGAGCTGCTCATAAGGAAGTTTCAAATGGTGATTTGTGCAAATGATTCTACATCTAAATTATGACGTTTTCTTTGTGAAAACGTAAGTATTTCAAGCAGTGAGATAATTCTATATGAGGCTAAAGACTATGGGTTTGGGTATAATTTAGGTATAGGAAACACTCAAGTGTGTGAATAATTGTAACTCTGTAATTATCCGATTAATTCGTGGATTATTTACTGCTGGCTCTTCTTGTAAAATAGTACCGACACTCAGATTGAATAATGTAAATCTCTCAATTAGTAGTCTTCTTCCTCCCACCATTTTACTTCAGGTTCTTCAACTTTTTTGTGATTCAATGGTCTTCTTCCTCCTAGGCTTTCTCATTGTTCTTGTTTTAGATTTTCAATTTTTTATTCAAGCCCTTATCTTTTATCACAAAAAAGCACTTGTTTTGCTTTTCAACATTATGTTGGCTATATAGGATGTGACATGGGATGCTAGGAAGACACTCAACAGTATTTTAACAGCAACGTTAGGATAGGATGGACTAGAAATAAAAACATAATATTTAGGATCTTAGTGCTCACAAGAAAAGATTAAAAGATATTTGCCTGTTCCGAGTACACGTGAGCCCAATTCACATGACGAAGACGGGTTCACATGGACCCCACCTGATCTACGGTGGGCCAACGGTTGGCTCGCTGGGAGGAACCATGCAAGGCGTCCCCACCATCACAGCGGGGAGGCTGGAGGTTGACTATCAGCTGGGGCTCGGTTTTGGCCGATCTTTCGATCTTCACCTCCAGCTCTCGCTCTCACTCTTTCTCCGATGGCAAAGAAGCTCGTGCACTACGTAGTGGTATCGACATATCTTTTCTCTCTCTCTCTCTCTCTCTCTCTCTCTCTCTCTTTCTCTCTCTCTCTCTCTCTCTCTCTCTCTCTCCATTCACACGCCCAGGCGCTTATTTGTGAGCAGTGCATCTGTGGTTGCTCAACTTCTTATTACACCATTTCAATAGAATTTCACGCGGTTCCCTAATCAGCTTTGTGCATTTGTTGAGTAGGCATCGCCTAGAGGAGGAGTCGTGAACGTGTGCCTGGATGAGCAAAACTAGAGAGTCATGCTGCGTGGGAAAGCTGTGTAAGCTGTAATGACGGGTTCTATTCTTGTTTAAAAATACTTCGAGCAAGCAACATGTTACGAAATCGAACGTTGATTCCAGAAAAATAACGTTTGCAAACAATTCACTAAGCAGAATATAATAATAAAATAACAGAATTAGATGAACACGCCAGAAAATTTGTTATCGAAGTTCACCCAAACCTGGGCTACGTCTCCGCGCAAAGGCACTCTGCGAATCCACTAGATTTCGAAAAAGTTGGAATACAACGACGATCTTCTCTCAAGATCAGGGCACAAAGAGATTGAGAACCCTCATCACGAACAAACTCACTTTTTTCTTCTCTCTTTTTATTGCCTCTCTATTTCCTTTTTCAGCGTCTTGACGGCTAGGGTCTTGACATCGCTAATATAAAGATACCACTTTTAACCTAAAAGGAAATCTAATAGAAAGACAAAAAAGCCCCCAAAAACAAATATTTGGCTTCATCTATAACAATCTCCCACTTGAAGACAAATATACCCAAGCACCAAGCAACTTTGTATCCATCTTCTTCAAAAAATAATAGTTGAAAAGCTTGTGCCTCTGCGATACTCCTCATCAATCAACATGGAGTAATACCAATGGTAGTAGTACAGAAAATATGCTTCTCTCTGTCTATTACCTTGGTCAACATGTCAGCTAGATTCTTCGAGCCATCAATCTTCTGTAGCTTTAACTCATTATCTTTTAATGCTGACTTGATAAAGTGATAACGCTTCTTGATATGTCTAGTCCTTGAGTGATAAGCTGCATTCTTTGCTAAGTGCACTGCACTTTGACTATCACTCCAAAGTGTACTGACTGGCTGTTTTCGATGTAACTCCTCCATATAATCTTGTAACCATATGATTTCCTTGGAGGCTTCTGTGATCGCCACGTATTCTGCCTCTGTTGTCAATAAAGCCACTACTTTTTGTAATTGAGACGCCCAACTCACTGCTGTACCTGCAACTGTAAAGACATATCCAGTGGTACTCTTACCACTATTTCGATCACCCGAATGATCTGCATCTACATAACCCTGCAACTCTAGAGATGTACCACCATAACAAAGTGAGTAATTGGAAGTACCTGCTAGATATCTCAATATCTATTTCACTGCATTCCAATGCTCTCTGTCTGGGTTTTGCATATATCGACTCACAACTCTCACTGCATGTGCAATGTCTGCTCTCGTGCTCACCATGGCATACATAAAACTCCCCCTTTGCTGATGCATATGGAACTACCGCCATCTCATCTTTCAAAACCTGAGTGCTTTGACACATATCCTTGGAAAGTTTGAAGTGACACGCTAGAGGAGTTGCAACCAGTCTTGCCTTGTCCATGTTAAATCTCTTTCACACCTTATTCACATAGTCTTCTGCGACAACCATAATTTCTTATTTTTCCTGTCCTTGATAATTTTCATGCCTAAAATATTCTTGGCCTCTCCCAAGTCTTTCATAGCAAAGCGTGATGATAACATCTTCTTCACTTCTACGATTCTCTTCATATTGGAACTAGCCACCAGCATGTCATCCACATATAAAGATAGATACACAATGTCACCATCATCATATTTGCGAAAATAAATACAGTGATCAAACTCACAGTGTGCAAATCCTTTTTCTTGCATGGAACCATCAAATTTTAGGTACCATTGCCACGGAGCTTGTTTCAAGCCATACAAACTTTTCTTCAAGCAACATACCATGTGCTCCTTACCTTTGACTTCAAAACCTTTAGGTTGTGCCATGTATAGTTCTTCATCTAAGTCACCGTGTAAAAACGCTATTTTTACGTCTAGCTGCTCAAGATGAAGATCCTCCACACAACTATACCCAGCAGAACTCTAATTGATGTCATTTCACTACGAGTTAAAATATCTCAGAGTAGTCGATCCCTTCTTTTGAGAAAAGCCCTTGACTACAAGTCTCGCCTTGTATCTAATGCTACCGTCTGCTTCATTCTTTATCCTATACACCCATTTGTTTAATAAATTTTTTTTTACTTGTGGGCAACTTGGTCAACTCCCAAGTTTTGTTAAATAACGAGCTCATCTCGTCTTTTATAGCACACTCCCCTTGCAAGTGAGACGTGTCTACCTTTGCCTTATCGTAAGTCTCCGGTTCCCAGATCTGTATATAAGACATGGCTCGAACGCAGTATTAGGCGATAGATCAAAAATTACCTTTGGCTTTCTCACATGTGTAGACCTCCTCAAGATGGGTACATCGGGGTTGTTAATATGCTCCGAATCATTGTGTTCCTCTTGAGCTACCTCTTCAGCGATAATAGGCTCATCTTGAACCTCTCTTTCAAGTGCACTTTGATCTACTTGAAACATCTTCACGGGCATTGTGTCTAATTCAACATATTATGGTTCTACTACCTTCTCATGCTCGTCCGACGATCTTTGTACATCTTTTCTTCATGGAATACCGCATTGCGATTGCGGATGACTTTGTTATTCTCATAATCCCAAAGCCTATAGCCATACTCGTCGCCACCGTATCCGATAAAGACGCACTTCTGGGACTTAGCATCAAGCTTTTTCCTATCCTCCCTGTCCCAATTAAAACATATGCAATACAACCAAACACCTTTAGATGTGAATACTTAATCTTTTACCTGACCACCGCTCTTGTGGTATTTCGCCATCTAATGCACTAGATGGACTTTTGTTGATAAGATAAACAGCTGCATCAACTGTGGCAGCCCATAAGTGTAGCAGGAGACCCGCGTGTAGCCTCATGCATCTCGCACGTTCTAGAATAGTCCTGTTCATTCTTTCAGCTACACCGTTCTCTTGAGGAGTTCTAAGAACAGTCTTTAACCCGTGTATGCCTTCTCGACTCGGATAATCTGCAAATTCTTTACTTGTGTATTCACCACCATTATAAGACTTGAGCTTTAATTTGATAACCTGTTTCTTTTTCTACCATGGTCTTCCACATTCGAACATCCCGAATATTTCTGATTTTTCTTTAAAAGCATAGACCCAAGTCTTCCTTGTTGCATCATCAATGAAAGTGATAAAATATCTCTTACCGCCATAAGAGAGTTCCTAGCGAGGTCCCATACATCGGTATGAACCAACTCTAACCTTCTGGCCTTTATTTTGTCGCCCATTCATTTGAAAACTAATAGCCTTCTGTTTTCCATAAATACAACTCTCACAAAAATCTAACTCAACTTTTGCAAACCTGGGAGTAATTTTCTCGAGTGTAACTGTTTTACACATTTTTCACCAAGATGTCTCAACGATAATGCCAAAAGAGTAGTGGCCAATGAGGGCATGGCAGCCCTTGCCCAAAGTAGATAAACACAACAACACCCTCACCCAATGCCAACAAGGATGCCGGCCTTCGGTCAAAAAAAAGAAAAAGTAAAGTAAGGTAAAGTAAATTAAAAAAAAAAAAAAAAACAGAAAAACTATAAATTTTTTTTGAAAAAGTATGAAAATATTATTCAAAAATGTTTTGGTCTCATACCGAGGTAGTGCTATGTAGGATGGCGGTGTCCATGTCAGCAATTCCCTATCAAAATTGAGTTGATGAATTTAAATGACAAAACTTAAAAGGTTAGAGCTAAATTGGCACAATTGAATATTTATGATTGAATTGATACAAACGTAATAGATTTATAACATTTTTTTCATAATTGTCTGTATCGAAACAGTCACATTTAGAACACATTAAGTGCTATTGCACGAATTGTAGCGTTGCTTCTCTCATGATTTCCCGACGAGTAGGAACTAAGACCAAAATCACAGGCATACCGTTTAGATTTAGGAAATCAAGGCATATTTGGAAATGAAATGGGTTAACGAGCGCCGAAAGGCGCTTGCTAAAACCAAAGATGTAGAATGAGCAATTGTTAATGCACATTAGAAAACTTAATTGATATTTCTTTTTTTGTTTTTGCCGAACCAAAAGGACAAGGAGGGGCGAGTAGCAGTGACTATCCCCTCCCGATGTTATCTTAAGAAAGTATCGCACCCATCACAAAATGTATAATTTAGGTGAGGACAAGCCTCGACTACTCGACACCATAAAGGTAGGCGACCCAGGACCTGGACACTACCATAGTACTACAAGTCCACAGCCCATTCCCAAGCCAAGTCAGAAGACTAATTGACCCGAGCAAGGTCACTAGATATGGGAATACAAGCGCGGGACCAATTTGAATACGTCCGATGGTATAATTAATACTTCTTATCATACAACGTTGATCTTTCAGTTTCCACATAGACGGAGTAGGTGATGAACAAACTTTGCAAATCATATAGCATATGAAATTACCAGGGCATGAATTGCACTAATGTAGTACGCGGACCTAGAAATGATAGATTAAATACGAAAAATGTCGGATATTCTAAGACATCTTATTAAAACTTACTTATCAAGTGATGTGGCAAGGATTAATTAGATAATAAGAAATGGGATTATATAATATTACATGATTAGTTTCTTTCAATACACAATTGATAATTGTCCAATCACTCACTAAAAACTAAGTTCAGTGTTTGGTACATTTACTTTGCTTAATAAATAATATAGTTTATTTTTAGTGCGTCTCGGTCAATCCAGATAGACACTTTTATATATATATATATAACCTTAAAGCTTGCTTTCATTCATTGAACTCCCATCAACCAAAATTTAGAGGTTACTTCTCGGGCAAAAATTGGTAGAAAGAGTAAAGACAAGAAGAAGAATAATGGGAAGCACACTGAATTATTTAATGATAACTATTAAATTAATATCTAGAATTTGAGCCATGTATAAGATCCATCCGATTAGAGGATGTAGACCGCTCTGTCTTAGATGAGGTGTAAGAGAAAGAGTCCTAATTGGACTTTGACTTTGCTTGCCTTTCTTTCAAAAGATAATCTTGAATTTACTTGGGCGGTGGATTCAAATAAAGAAGAAAACTTAAACAAGAAAAGTTGTTGTGACTTATTACCCAAAGGTTTGACCGATCAAAGATTGAAATTTTTCATATAGTAAAAAGAGAGAGAGAGAGTAGCGGGCTTAGAGGGTTTATTGAGGTCAGAGGATTTTCTTCTCTTTTTTTTTTTTTAGGGAAAAGAAAAATAGAAGGATGTGAGTTTGCTTTTATTGTCTCCGCCAGGACATAGCCACTCAATACGGTAGGGGATTTCTTTGAGCTGCTCATAAGGAAGTTTCAAATGGTGATTTGTGCAAATGATTCTACATCTAAATTATGACGTTTTCTTTGTGAAAACGTAAGTATTTCAAGCAGTGAGATAATTCAATATGAGGCTAAAGACTATGGGTTTGGGTATAATTTAGGTATAGGAAACACTCAAGTGTGTGACTAATTGTAACTCTGTAATTATCAGATTAATTCGTGGATTATTTACTGCTGGCTCTTCTTGTAAAATGAGTCTTGACACTCAAATTGAATCATGTAAATCTCTCAATTAGTAGTCTTCTTCGTCCCACCATTTTACTTCAGGTTCTTCAACTTTTTGCGATTCAATGGTCTTCTTCCTCCTAGGCTTTCTCATTGTTCTTGTTTTAGATTTTCAATTTTTATTCAAGCCCTTATCTTTTATCACAAAAAAGCACTTGTTTTGCTTTTCAACATTATGTTGGCCATATAGGATGTGACATGGGATGCTAGGAAGACACTCAACAGTATTTTAACAGCAACGTTAGGATAGGATGGACTAGAAATAAAAACATAATATTTAGGATCTTAGTGCTCACAAGAAAAGATTAAAAGATATCTGCCTGTTCCGAGTACATGTGAGCCCAATTCAAATGCCGAAGACGGGTTCACATGGACCCCACCTGATCTATGGTGGGCCCGCGGTTGGCTCGCTGGGAAGAACCATGCAAGGCGTCCCCACCATCACAACGGGAGGCTGGAGGTTGACTTTCAGCTGGGGCTCGGTTTTGGCCGATCTTTCGATCTTCACCTCCAGCTCTCGCTCTCGCTCTTTCTCCGATGGCAAAGAAGCTCGTGCAGTACGTAGTGGTATCGACATATCTTCTCTCTCTCTCTCTCTCTCTCTCTCTCCATTCGCACGCCCAGGCGCTTATTTGTGAGCAGTGCATATGTGGTTCCTCAACTTCTTATTACTCCATTTCAATAGAATTTCACATGGTTCCCTAATAAGCTTTGTGCATGTGTTGAGTAGGCATCGCCTAGAGGAGGAGCCGTGAACGTGTGCCTGGACGAGCAAAACCAGAGAGTCATGCTGCGTGGGAAAGCTGTAACTGTAATGACGGGTTCTATTCTTGTTTAAAAATACTTCGAGCAAGCAAGATGTTACGAAATGTACGTCGATTCCAGAAAATAACGTTTGCAAACAATTCACTAAGCAGAATATAATAATAAAATAACAGAATCAGATTAACACGCCATAAATTTTGTTATCGAAGTTCACCTAAACCTGGGCTACGTCTTCGCACAGAGGCACTCTGCGAATCCACTAGATTTCGAAAAAGTTGGAATACAACGACGATCTTCTCTCAAGATCAGGGCACAAAGAGATTAAGAACCCTCATCATCTCCACCTGAGACTTTCCTTCGCATCTTTTCATCCATGATACTACTCACAGCATCATCAAGAGTTAAATCATCCTTCATGGTGCTCGAAATTCCCTGCATTGCGGTATTATAGCTTTCGGAAGAACATAAAAATAATAAAGCTTGAAGCTTCATATCTAAATTTATGCCTACGGATTCCAATTGACTCATGACCTCCGTGAAATTATTAATATGCTCTGCCACAGAATCTCTATCAGATAACTTCATATTAACCAGTTTCTTCAGCAAAAATACCTGATTTGATGTGGACGGCTTCTCATAAATATTCGTTAGAATATCCATGGCTTCTTTTGTAGTTTTTGCTTTCACGATGTGGTACCCTGTCTTTTCGTCAACCTAGACGAATCGCACCTAATGCCTTTCGATCAAGAATTTTCCATCCGGCCTGCTGTCGGATCCACTTCCGCCATCTCGGGTTTCCAACCCTCAAGTGGTGCATAGAGATCTTTTTGATAAATATAATCCTCTTTGTAGTTTCCACCATCCGAAATCCTCTCCATTGAACTTATCGATTCTGATTTTATCTTCTGCCATACTGTTTGCTTTCAATCGAACGTCACTGAAAAACCCTCGATGTTCTTAATTAGCCAACCCAGGCTCTGATACCAGTTGTTACGAAATCGTACGTCGATTTCAGAAAAATAACGTTCGCAAATAATTCACCAAGCAGAATATAATAATAAAATAACAGAATCAGATGAACACGCCAGAAAATTTGTTATCGAAGTTCACCCAAACTTGGGCTACGTCTCCGCGCAGAGGCACTCTGCGAATCCACTAGATTTCAAAAAAGTTGGAATACAACGATGATCTTCTCTCAAGATCATGGCACAAAGAGATTGAGAACCCTCATCAAGAAAAAAAACTCACTTTTTTTCTTCTCTCTTTTCTTGTCTCAGGCTAGGTCTTGCCATCGCTAATATAAAGATACTACTTTTAACTTAAAAGGAAATCTAATAGAAAAGACAAAAAAGCCCCAAAAAACAAATATTTGGCTTCATCTATAACACAAGATTCGTCTTGTAAACAAGTCATTGGGCGAGATGGAATAAGTATTCTGATGGCATAAATTCGAGATTGTTAGTTGTTTAATGCTGCAGACCATAGCTGAGATTCTCAGTATGCTTGGAGCTGTAGCCCTACGTAGCATAATCAAAGAGACGACCGAACAACCATTTATCTCGTTCTTGCTTTTATGTATTTGAGGACAGTGCATCAACCACTTTGTCTCGTTATGTGCTATCCCTGTATTGCTGCTCATACAAATGCCTGGAAGCTACTTCTAATCTCTTTGGTCTTTCCCTCCTTTAACTTAAAAGAGATAATATCCCTTGTTGTTGGTCGAGTTTCTCCCGGAGAATGTGCACAGGTCAAGACTCGAGTTGAGGAGTCCCATGTCGAACAACGACGAGATGGCTGTGTTGCTTATGACCCTGGTTCACCAATTGACGGGGTTGAATCTCATTCCCATTTAGGAGCTCGCACGTCGGCTTCTGTATGCTCTTACCAACTCTCATCCACAAGAAAGATGATCACGTGATCCTACACGAAGAACCGGTTACTTGTATCAGTTTCCTGTTGACCTTGCATTAGGCCACTCGAATTATTTCAGAGACTTCTAAGAAAGCTCCTGATCCATCATTTATAACAGTCGCGGCTTGGACAAACATTAAGCGGCAGACCATAGTTGACAGTTTCCGAACAACACCGTTGTTTGGGTGCCGAAAGGAACAAGAACACGGGAGAATTGATCAGGTGTTGGAATTACGTGTCGGAGTTCTAAACTCAAACATCAGAATTTCGGATTTGAGTATCGAAGAGTAGTGGGAAAGTTGACCAGATATCGTATTTTTCTACGTATATTGACAAAGTGTATAAAAGTGTTAGATATGTGTCTATCCAACACGACACAAAAGACTTTTTGAAAGTGCCAGTGCTTCCTAGCCTATGGTAGATGCGCTGGTTACTTTTGACTTGTCAAGAAATAAACAGAACTCTTAGATGATGCTTAGAATGAGGTATGAAAAACAGGGAAGGCCAGCAAAGTAGATTAAAATATGTTCCGTACGGATCAGGGCAGACCTGCCCCGAACGATTTATAAGGAGCTGGACTATCGCGTTCTTCTCCATTAGACGTGGCCTGATTTCATTTTGCTTCTTCTCCATTAGCCATCTCTCTCTCTCTCTCTCTCTCACCCTCTCCGTCGCTCTCTATGGAAAAGAAACTCGTGCAGTACTCGGTGGTATCAATACAGCCTCTTTCTCTTCCGTTTCATTCCCCTACCAGAGATGGAGATCTCTTGCGAAAACTTCCTTGAACTCTTCTGCATCGACCATGACATGGGCTTGTGCGTGGTGTTGTTTTTGTAGGTGGACGCATTCACCGACACGGCCTTCAAGGGAACCCGGCGGCGGTGTGTATCTTGGAAGAAGAGAGGGACGAAGAGTGGCTGCAGGCGGTAGCCAGGGAGTTCAACTTCTCGCAGACCTGTTACCTGACCGGTGCCTCGAGCTCCAGAACTCGCCGGCTCGGCCAACGGGGATCGAGCCTGAGGTTTCAGCTCAGGTGGTTCACTCCAGTTAAGGAGGTGAGTGAGTTTCGAATTCCATGTTCCCAGCGTTGCTTGCTTTAATTCGGCAAGTGCAGGATATACAGAGCGTGTGGATAATAAATGACTGAAAGCTCTTTTGTCCGCTCCCCACGCGAATTGCTAAACTTTGCTTGCGTGCTTTTTGGTAACTTTCTTTCTTTATCATAGCCAACAGAAATGGCAATTTTCTGTCAGGGTTAACGTCCTGGTTTTGTTATGATTCTTTTAATTTGTGATAATTCGCATTTTCTGAGTTCGGCCGCATATAATCAACCATGGATGGCTCGATGAAAAATTCATCAAAAATTCGATTTATATTTGTCCTTCGCCGTCTGTTTCATCTCATTACTTTGGACTACCAGTTAATTTGCTAATTGTGCTTGTATTAGATGAAATTCTATGCATTACCTGTGTAGGACTATGAATCATGTTGATGTTGTTCGATTGAACTCCAAGTCCGACACCGAGTCTCTGATGTACTTGAGAGATACCTGCTTTGTTGTCATAATAATCCATCTCCACCAGACTAATCTATGTGGTTGCTCTGGTGCCTGCTTTTCGATAGTGGCAGTAAACATCGATGTTGATGATCAATCAGTTTGATGAAGTGTGTCACATTTCAGTATGGAAGAAATGCCACGGGAAACTGGTTGTCATATCATCTAATCACAAACTTGACCTTTCAGGTTGACCTCTGCGGTCATGCGACGCTAGCTGCTGCGCACACTCTCTTCACATCTGGGATGGTAGATTCTGACACCATCGAGTTTATGACATTATCCGGAATTCTGACTGCCAAAAGGGTTCCCGAAACGAAGTCATCCCATTTTGAAGATAAAGATGGTGATGTGCCCGGGATATGGATTGAATTGGATTTTCCTGTAGTCCCGATCGCTGAAGATGATGCCGAGCGGATTTCATGTGTCTCCAAAGTTCTCAATGGCACTTCCATTGTTGAAATCAAGAAGACAGCAAAGGACGACTATTTCGTAATTCCTCAACTGCAACCTGATCATATTTTTAAATATTAAAAATAAATATATTATTATAATATACTTAGGTTCGATGCAGGTGGACGGATGGGCGGATCCGCCCATGGGCCAGGAACCGGACCAGTACCCACTAGTTCCCATAAGTGGAACCGGGAATCGGAGGCGGTTCCCTTAAGAACCACCGATTTTGGCGGTTAGGTCCGGTTAAACGGTGGGTCCGGTTCTTTTACGCACCTCTAGTTTTGAGTACATTGAACCCCTTGCTTCCTCTTTGAGGCAATCGTTTTCATTCTGTTGATTCCAGGATTTGTACAGCAGCAGCTGGCATTGAGCTGATTTTCATTAGGAAGAGAGTATTTAATTCCTTCATTTCTACTTTCTTTTGCTTATTTTCGAAGATTGTTATCCCATCATGGAAAGAAGTTGAAGAATTTCAGCCCCAGTTTGATGAGATAAAGAGATGTCCTGGGAGGGTATTATCATCACTGGATCAGCTCAGCCAGACTTGGGATTCGATTTTGTCAGTCGATTCTTTGCCCCAAAAGTTGGACTCAATGAGGTATTAATGTGACATCCCTGAATTTTCAGTCGTTTTTCGATTAAATAAATTGGGCCTTTCATCAAACGCTAATAATAGTGCTATTCTCGAGGCTGATCACTCACGAGATAACTGGACTATCCGGAAACAATTAGGGAATCTAAATGCAATTGGACTTGAGAATTCGACCAAGAATCACTGCTCAACCGTGTTGATCTGCAAGGGCCATTACGGCACCGTCGAGAGATCGATAAGAAATCAAAGATAGGTCGATTCGGCGAGATGTGTGATCAAATTATGGGTGATTCCACTTGATTGAAAAATTCTCATCGATCGGTACTAAATTGATTTTTGTCGTTTTGGTACCCCGGTACCCGTAATTGAAACCTTGAGATTTTCACGACAGCGAGGAGTTGCTAATGGGTCGAAGATGAACTTTGTGACTCGAGATAAATCGATCACGGGTCAATTGCACCAAAATTCCTAAAAGTTATCCGGTAGACTAGGTCACGCTAAAGCGCGCCGGATTGAAAATAACCGTGAATTTGAACCCGATTTCAGAAATTGAAAGTTCTGAGGTGTCACAAGCTATTTTAGGAACGTCGACTCACTCTCCGAGAAATTTTCAGAGATTCGGGTTTTTACGGAAAATCGAATCGGATGCCGCAGAAAATTAACAGAAATTCGTATGGGCCGGAATTTAATGGAGTTTTGACAAAAGTGAGTTTATTGGGTGATGGGCACTTGCAGAAATGATATGGCCTTTTCTTCTACAGCAATGGATATCAAATTTGGGAAATTTGATAAAGAAATTAAAGACCAAAAATGAGTGAAATTCGGAACTAAAAAGGGCAGTAATTTGGGCTTCAAAATTTGATTATTGGTGGAATTATTTTATAAGAAAGTAATGGGGGACAATGCATTTAAGTAGATGGATAACCCTTGTGGACTTTCTTTCCCTTGTCTTCTCTTGCAAGCTGGCCGACTCCCCCTGTCCATTCCCTCTCTCCTTTCTTCGTTGCTTCTCATCCCCTTTTTCATTCGACGAAGCTCAACTTTCATTTTCATTTTCCTCTGCAATGTCGCTTCTTCACCGAAGCTGCTCCATTTGACGCCGCATCTTCGAGCTCCACGGGAATTCAGCTGCCAGCGAAGCCCCATCATCGGTCAACAACCCAAGCTCTCCCTCTCTTTAGTTGACCACCGAGTGCAGCAAACGAAGCCACAAACCACCGAATCAACGCCACTTGCTCCCATCTTCTTTCCTTCGCTCACACCAGCTGGACCGAGCCCATCTCCTGCCAGCAGCGTTGTCCACACACCAGCGAAGCCGAAGATCTCCACCGAAGCTACTTCTTCTCTTTGCCGCTTCTCCACCCACGCGGCCACGGGGTCTTTTTCCCCAGCAGCTTTCGTCTTCAGCTTCGTGGCACGCGTCTTCACGGTCATCAACCTACGTTGAAGACCACCGAAGCCAATTTCCACTATAATCTTCCTCCACGCGACCACGAATTGCAGTTGCCGCGTCCGAGTCTTTCGCTCAACGTCCCACCGAAGCCACGCGATTTCTCCTTGCAGCTGCCAGCTCGCCCCATCTCCTCGCTCGAAGCTTCGCCAGCGTCACCTTCAGCTCGACGCCAGCAAAGCCAGCAGCCCACTTCCAAGATCGGCCCAGCAGTTGGGCCCGTCCAAAAACCAGAGAAGCCCATTTTGTTCAACCAGCAAAGCCCAAGTGATTCAAGCTCAGGCCCAATTCCATTGCAAGCTTAAGGCCCACCTGAATTCAAGCCCAATTCAGCCTTTTCCAAGCCCGCATTAATTGAAGCCCGCGAAGCATCTCAAGCCAGTTCAACTTCAAGCAAATCTCAGATTTGGTGAGATTTGTTGGGCCAAGTTTTAGGCCCGGTCAGAGAGTTCATTGACGCCGCCGAAAATTAAGATTTCGCCGCCGTCGCGTCGTCGTCGCGGTGAAGGTTTCGCGATACTGCGGTGAGTTTATACTTCTAAGCTCTGCTTAGTAGGTTAATGACGTTTAAGGGTGTTAGATTTATTTTATTAGGAATTAGGTGGTTAGTTAGATTAAATTAGAAATTGAATTATTTAATTGAGCATGTTAGGTGGTTAGCATGGTTTAGCTAAGGCCTAAATAAATTGTCTTGTTTATCTAGAAGAGGGTTCGGGAATTTCTCCGAGTCCGTGGTTATTAATTCAATGATTTTGGCCTAGGTTATTATTTGTAGAATTTAAATTGATTTATTTAATTGATTTCAGTAATTATTTAATTATTAATTATTTTTCGGAAATTAGACCGGGATAGCGATGGCAATAGGAATTTCATGCTTGATTGCAATGGTGTGGTTAATTTTGCAATTGAGTGCTAAGTTATGCAAATTGAGTGCTTTGATTGGATTTTTGGTATTTAATTCCAAAATTGTGAATTTCAATATTTATTCGAGAAAATCCCAGTGTCGGGTTTTGATACCGAAAATGGTTTTTAGTCTTATATGAAATAGTGGGATTTCAAAAAGGAAGAATATCAATTTTACTGGATCAAGTTGACCGTGTACCCTTTACAGTAATTTCATGTGAATTTCTAATACGAAGAAAAAGTAGGGCTCACCATTTTAATTAGGCGTTTGAGTGCAATGCATGGTGTCTGGGCCATATTTGGTGATCGTGTGATGGTTATGAGAAATCCTCCCGGGCTGTTGAGTGGACGTTATCCCTATGTGGGATACCCAGGACAGACAGGAAGCGGTCGCGATTGATTGGACCCTATGCTCCTTCGGGAAAGCCGTCGATTAAGAGACGTGCCGTGCTCAATGGGGTGAGACGGCTTGGCAATGCCGGAAAGACCGCCGGGCGAGAGTAGGCCGTGCTATATGCCGAGATCAAAACTAAGAACGCATGATTAATTGAGTGTGGCGTTTGATTGTGGAGCTTATTTGTTGCTCATGCTCTCATGTTGTTTGTGAGATAAATTGTGCGACTGCGGGGTGGGTGCGAGACAAGGTAAGTCTCTTGATTGTGTGATTGCGTGCTTAGGACGCTTCTTGGCGTATTTCCCTCCTAATTGGGGTTTAGAGCTCGGACTCGCGAGATGATATCTCACCCGTTGTGGGACAACATTTCGGGGTCGTCGAGTGGAGGACACGAAGGCGAGAGGAGGTGATCGGGCGTAGGTCGAGTTAGGACCGCTTCTTTTTGAAAGGCCAGTCTTTTGTAGTCTTTGGCCATAGACCTGTGTTCATGACTCAGTGTATATATAAAAGCATGTTTGTTTGTGAATCTATTATCTTGCTTTTCTATCCCGAGATGATTACTTGTCGGGGATTTCTTTTCGCTTCGCATGTGCAATAAAATGGAAAGGGTCGGCGACTCGTCACAGGAAGTCGCAAATTATTATCGACCAGATAGGGATGGACACGCACTTGAGGTCGGGGCGTGACAATTAAAGTTCATACCTTGGAAAGTTTCTTGAAGTATCAATCGTAATTAGTTATTCAATTGTCCGATTAGCTGGTCATATGTCGAAAAGCTGTGTTCTATCAACCAATTTTATGCTCTTACCGCAAACCTCTGAATGAATGATCTACTTTCCAGGATCCTGTATGTGGCAGTTCACATTGTGCTTTGGCACCTTATTGGAGTGAAAAGCTGGGGAAAAAGATCTCGTTGCCTATCTTTGTAATCTCTCTCTCTCTCTCTCTCTCTCTCTCTCTCTCTCTTCTCTCTCTGTCTGTGTTCATCCACATGCTTGTGCCCATGTCTCTGCCCTTGTGAATGCCCATGTGTTTTGCTTCTCTCGTCTCTCAAATGGTATGTAAATGAATGATTTTCGATGGCCTCATCATTTTCACATCTTACAAGCATCGCCCGAAGTGGAGTAGTGAAGGTGCACTTGGACGAACAGAACCGAGAGAGTGTCATTGCGCGGGGAAAGCTGTAAGCGTAATGAGGGCTCTCTTCTTGTTTGAATTTCTAGCGCTTCTTCTTGTTTCGAACTTAAAGCACGTGAAAATCACTACGTGAGAAGGAATGAAATAAATGAGCTTATGTCGTGGGTTCGATGGTACCGATTGGAATAATGTGAAATACATGAGATAGCGCCCTTTCTGTTTGACAGGTTCTTAATTTGCTTGCAATGGATAGTGAACTGAATAAGTGTTGAATGGATCCGTTGTTTCATTCCCGAGAGGATACTGTCTGCAGAATTCTGTCTGCGAAGAAGTGCATATTTGATTGACATAAGTGTTTATCAGCACGGCTGGGAAAATAAACAAGTGGCTAAAAGCCTCCATTGGACTAAGACATCAGCGACGCACAGTTTCTGTTCCGTAGAAACTAACTTCCTACAAATTCGCCTTCGAGTAGTAGGATGGCCGTGTCATTTCCTATACTTGATGTGGAGTCGGGTTGTGGTGCAGCTACACTAACACGTACATGTAAGTTCGCACATGAAATTTTCTGCTCTCATCGACAACTGGTCTATGAGATCCGTAATGTTTTTCACTGCAGACGGTACAATTGAATTAGTAAAGCGAGTCTTTCTTATTATGGCAAGTCTAGATGTGAGTCTGCTGATAATCTTGCAATCAAACAGAACACAAGAAGAGCTGGACGGCAAATGAGGCTTTAAAAGCTCTAAAAAGGACCTTTATGGCCTGAACAAAAAATGAAGCGAAAATAAAGTAGTCTCGTATCACGTCCCGAACCCCCAGGCACACGCACAACCCTAGGCGGTCAGTGCGCGCACAACCCTCGGCGGTAGTCTACGTATCACGTCCGAACCCCAGACACGTGTACAACCCTCGGCGGTCGATTAACGTGCACAGCCCTCGGTGGTCGATTAAAAATACAACGTCTTAGGATGCGTTGCCGACCCATTCCTTTTTTTTTCTTTCAGTTAAGCATATGCGGAAGCGAATTAAATAAACACCCGGCCAAGAAGAAAAAGAAGAAGAAGAAGGTGGCGAAAATAAAGTAGTCTACGTATCACGTCCCAAACCCCCAGGCACGCGTAGAACCATCGGCGGTCGATTAAAAATACAACGTCTTAGGATACGTCGCCGACCCATTCCTTTTTTTTTTTTTCTTTCGATTAAGCATATGCGAAGCGAATTAAATGAACACCTGGCCAATAAACAAATATATGGATAGTAAAACACGATCGCGATTTTCCCATAAAACCACGACTTATTTATCCATTGTTGTCCCTAGGAAGTTTAATGATTTACAAGTCCTTACACTAGCAACTTCCAACCGACCCTCTCAAAAACCTCAAGGATCGGGGTCACCCTAAAGCCGCTAACGGTAGGGCCAGCCAAAGGTGTCGCATCTCGCCCCCACCACATCCGCACTCAATAGATCTCCACTCTACGACCCTGAAAAATGTTAGCCACGACGGAGTGAGATAAAATCTTAGCGAGTCAAACCCTAAGCACGATTAGGATGCAAATTCGCCAGAGGCAGCCTAAACAAGCACCACAAACAAACTCATCTCGCCTCGGCATGTCCCTACACATTAGCTCAACATATATACCATCATCAGTGTAGCAAGCGCAGTTTAATAACCGGAACACATCATTTCAATCATATGGGTCTCGATTATAAGACCAAACTGTTATAACATGTCTCAAACCGTGCCACACAATTTTTGTCCCTACAATCAAGCGCAACTATCACAACCATTCAGGCGTGTTCCAATTATTACAACCCATCGGCCACAGCCAACTCAACAGTCGGTGGTCATCTAGCGTAACTGGGCATCGTCCTGCCCCATCGGGCATTGCATCGTCTAGAATCGCCGCCTAGAACGGCATTCCACACGGAGCTTCGTTTTGAAATCCATTCGCAAACGGCAACATCTAACATCCTCTGCCTAGACGGCATTCCACATAGGAGCTTCGTTTTGAAATCCATTCGCAACGACAACATCTAACATCCTCCGCCTAGACGGCATTCCACACAGGGCATCATCCCGCATAATCATACACATTAGAATGGGTTCACTTAGTGACCACACGAGCACATACTTGGCCTTGCTTTGCGTTCAAATACTGTCACGCCCCGACCCTCGGCACGCACACATCCCCTTACTTTTGGTCGATTTTAAAATGCGATATCCCAGGGATTATGTATCGCCGACCCTTTCTTTTTTATATATGCACATGCGGAAACGATTATAATTCCCAGACAATAAAACAATGGGATAGAAAAGTAGACCATACATTTTCATACTGAAAATTCACAACTACAACTTTTTACATGCAAACAGGTCGACAAGACGGGATAGGATTTCGGTCCTCATCGGGTCGTACTCGATGTCATACTCGGGGTCCTCCTCCACGTACTCCTCTTTGGGTTCCTCAACAGAGATCTCCTCCTCGAGATTCATGCTCCTCGGGCTCCTCATCCAGGTCCTGAAATGGTTATTCAATAACCATTGAGACAACGTCTCAGCAAGTTCTACCCCCTAAGACCCGATTAGTAAACTAATACACCTTAGGGCTGCCTACGCACAACATGAGTCAGAAGACTTACCTTGGCCTTAGATTCCACCTGCATGTTAGCACATATCAAATAGGCACACCAGCAATTACATCACAGATCGAAGCATCGATCTAATTGACTTAGTCGATTTCACATCAGGAAGACCACTCACGATCATCTCCCTTCAATCATTCAATTCACAACATCAAACCAAGGCAATGCATCACATCAAGTCACACTCAGATCGAATAATCGATCAATCGACCTAGTCGATTACATGTCATCACGACCCACACTTGGTCGGCACATTCCATACTATCTATAAAGTCCTATCAAATCAGGACTGCTCACCCAAAGCTGACAATTAGATAGTATAACTCGCTCAAAGCTGATAATAAAGTATCTTGCTCACCCAAGGCGACATATAAACGTAGGTCGATATACTATCTTGTATCTGCTCACCCAAAGCTGACATATCGCCGAAGGCCGATATAGTATACCATATGCTCACCCAAAGCGATAATAAAGTATCACTGCTCACCCACTGGCGACATATCGCCCCGTAGGTCGATATAGTATCTTTGATATCTCTTGCTCACCCAAGGCGACATATCGCTGAAGGCCGATATAGTATACCTCAATTCTCACCGAAGTTGCCAACCATACCTTTATAGTATGCCGGAATAATCATTTAATCAAATCACCATTTTTATCCTTTCTAATAAAATACCCGTGCGTAGAGCACGCGGTCGGCCTTAGCCAAAATAATAAAATTTCCTTTCCACAAATCCCACAATTATGCAGTCACCAAAACACTTTTGGTGCTGTTAACTTTCGACACCCGGTTATTTTCCAATTAATAATCAAATATTATTCCATGAAAGAATAATTCCCAATTTCACAAATAATTCAATTCAGCACAAAAAAAAGCTCAATCAAATAAATGAAGCTGCGCCACGACAATCAGCACCAAATTCCGGTCGCTAGCCATCCCGGTTAATTTTTTGGAAAATAAATAATTCAGTTAATTTCGAAAATTAAATAAATATATACAATAAATTTGATTTAGCATAATATAAAGCTCAATTAAATAAAAACGGACTGCAACATGCGATCATCGGCATAAAATTTCGGTCTTTGGCCATCCCAACCTTAATTTCGAAAATAAATAATTAATTAATTTAATTCCGAAAAATAATATTAAAATACCAAAAAATCTCACTTATGCCTGAATTGCCTAATTAACACTAGATAAGGGTCAGGGAAAAATCACAAAACATCCAATAAATACTACGAGGCAATTCTCTATCTAATTACACTAATCACACAACTAATATGCAAAGAAATTAACTAATAATCACTAATCAATTCTAATCTAACAACCTAATTACACTTAATCAGCACTAATCAACCTTTAAGTATAATTAGCAAACTAAGAAGGCATTAGTGAGTAAAACTCACTCAAAACGAGCGGGCTCGGCGAGGATCGACTTTCCTCAAAGCGGGCGAGCATCAGGGCTCGGGGAAGGCGGCCAAAAACGGGCCAAAACCCTCTGCGATACCCATTTTTTGACTTCTCTGTGCATGGCTGGTTGAGGGGTGGTTCCGGCGTCGGTTAGGCGGCCAAAGGGCGGGGGGGGCGGCGGAGCTTCGGGCGGGGTCGGCGGTGGCCAGGAGGGTGGTCGGGTGGCGGCGGAGGTGACCCGAGACGGCGAAGTGAACGGGGGGCTGGACAGCGGCTCGATCGGACCAAGGTAGACGGTGTACGGCGGGCGCGTGAAGCGGACGGGGGCGCGGTAGTGCTCGGCAGACGGCGGCGGCAACTCGGCGCGGTTGAAGCTCCTTCAAGTGACGCCCGATCACGCACGCCCTGCTGGTCCGTTTGTTCGGGCCGGAGGAGGAGAGGGCGGCGTGCGGCCCGGCGGCTCGGCGAGCTTGGGTGCGCGCGAGCAACTCCGGTGGCTTGCGGGCGTGCGGCGGCGGCGGCGAGCGGCGGCGGCAGCTTGATCTTCGGTGGTCTTCGGCTCCCATGGAGTTTTGAAGAAAAATGAGAGATGGGGAGGATCCGTCGACGGAGGAGAGGGGAGGAAAAGAAAAATTCAATTTCCCTCTTCCTCTCACACACTCTCTCTTAGGTCATCACACATGGGCCACCATGACATCATGTGATGTCACCTTCCACCCACCATTTCTTGACAACTTTGCCCCTTCTAGAAGCATTTAGGTAGGCCAAAATGTGGGGGTATGTGTGTGGCATACGAATTTGCTAGTTTTTCTTTCCAATTGGCCTTAATTCCTCTTGAATTAAATCAAATTGACCCCATTAATTTATGCAACACCTCTTCATTCAATTGTTATTTTCCTTACCAATGTAGCCCTACTTGCATCCCAATTTCACAATCCTTGGCTTCCAGCGAACAAAAGCGGCCCTATTATCAGTCGAAATTAGAACTCGAAAATCTGGATGTCACAACTCTTCCCCTCTTATAAAAATTTAGTCCTCGAAATTTAAGCCTTTACCAATCCTTAAACGAAGGTGGGGGGTATAGTCGTCTCATCGAGTCTCACTTTTCACGCGATCATTCGGTCTCGTGGCGTTGTCAGACCATTTTGACTAAGTAGATCATCTTGGTACACAAACTCTGCTCTTTACGAACCAACAAGCTGAACTATGCTTCTCATATTTGACACTCCATCATTCACATCTGATCTCTTCTTCTCGACTCCCTAATGAACCTTCGAACCTCAACGATTCAAGCTTTCATGCGGTTAAGTAGTCTTTACTCGACATTGATCGACAACTGTAAGCTTGATTTACGGCGACTTTGGACTTGCGATTTTCTGATTTCGATCTCATCCCAGCCGTGAAATCCTGTACACTTTATACACGCGATTAAAGGAAACTATCGGCGATCTGGCAGACGGGGAACCTCGGGTCAAGATCTAATATAACTCGGCGATCTTGTCAGTGCAATCAGCGACCCTTTGTCTTGACTTTGGCCTGAAATCTTCTTCACTTTCTTTTCACCCTTTGAAATTCTGTACCCTCTTCTATAACATTTGCAGAAAGAACCCTCGAAAACTTTGCCAAACTTATAATCTCTGATCTAGATTCAAAAATATAATTCATCCCGGCCTCCATGCTAGCGAATTATCGATGCACACACACTTCGGTATACCCACTCAGTGACAAGATAGAATCTTCAATTTCTAAAATCGAAATTAGATTGGTGGTTAATTTCATTGACATGCTTTTAGTGTGACCTAGGCTACCGGGTAGTTTTCGGAACTTTTAGGACAAATGACCCGTGGTCGATTTTCTTCGAACCACAATAAACTCACTCGACACATTGGCGACTCTCGATTGTCGTGAAAGATCTCAAGGTTCAAATACGGACACAAGGTACCAAACGATAGAAACATCAATTAGTGCCGGTCGATGAGAATTTTCAATTTAGTGGGGTCACCCACGATCGGTCATTCATCTTAGTCGAACCGATCTATCTACGATTTCAAATCGGTTTATGCGTGCCACAATGATCTCTAAGGATGAGCACGGTCGAGAAGTCGATCCATGGTCAAATTCTCAAGTCTATTTGCCTTAAGGTCCTTAATAACTCACCCAGCTAGTCTAGTTATCTCATGGTGGCCAACTCGAAAAACAATTTAATCGCGTCGATGAAATGCCCGTTTATCTAATCGAAATCGAGCCCAAAATCTGGATGTTACACACTCAAAACAAGATCTATTAAAATCTTGTACCAAAGTGGATCAACTCCATCTATCGATCGACCACTATTCTCAAATGGTATCAGTAATCCCCTGAATCCTTAGTAAGCCTATCACAATGTTCCATTGTGATATATTTCCATTTCCACTTGGGACTCTCAAGTGATGGTAAATCTTTCAGATTAGCATTGCTTGAACTTCCACTTCGGCGACACCTCGACACTTGCAACGTGCTGGCGATATCTGTCTTCATCTCGGCCTACCAATCTAGTGACATCGATTCGACTTACTTGCACCATCTAGTCAAAGCTGCGATACCATAGTGAACTTCCGACAAAATCTTTTCCATGAGTGCTACAATGTCAAGTGCACTCAATTCCTCATGGAACTGAACTTTCCATTCTCATAAATCTTAAAGTCGATTCCTTCATACCAGTATCCTCTTATAAGATCTTACTGAACATCTTTATCTGCCAACTAGGCGCGATTCTAGCAGACATTTGGTTCAATCTTGAGGTGGCTATAAAATTCAAAAGGTAGCCTACCTCAAATTTGAAAACCAAGCTTCGAAGTCTTTTCAAGTAAAGTCTACATTTAGCGGTCTATGCACAATTGAAGACTCTCAACTCAACACATTAATGACTCATTTCGTTCCTCCAAGGTGATACCCAATATCACTATTATAGTTACTGCAAAATTCTGGTTCACGACAACGCCGTATTCCCGCGATTGGGTCTCGGCTGGCGGAACGGTGATACAACAATCTTCTCATGTTGTATCAATGCATACCTCGTCTCTGCAAGACACATCACTAAAGATTCCGTGCTTTCAGGCCAATGAAAAGTTTAGCACAAGTACGATAGTTAGTTCTTACTTAGAAAGCTTTGGAAACTATCCTCGTACTTGTCTATCTTTGATGAATTTCTCTTCTTTCTTAAGAGGTCAAGCCCATGATGATACTGATGCTGAAAATTCTTTCACAAACCTTCCGTAGTAATCTCTCCAATCCCCACAACTTCTGATCTCTAACATTGATGTCGGTCTCGGTCCATTAACAAGCGATTCTATCTTGGACAGGTCCATGAAGATTCCTTTACCTGTAACCACACGACCATTCTTAGGGGCATCTCGTGATTCTCAACACTTAGTGAACACCCTATAATGTCGCTACACCACACGATCACCATTGATCTAGATATTCTTTGAACACTCAATTTGTCAAATTTATGACAACGGCTAGAGCGTTCGTTATATCAAATGGCTTTACAATATTCTCAAGGGTTAAATCAAGTGCGAAATGTTGTCTTCGGTATAACCTCATTCTGGTTCTTAGCCCTGACAATAACTTGTCCTCAAGTCGATCCTTGAAGACATCAACACTCTTTATAACAAGTCACCCAATTAAGTTGACAATGGTTGATGCATGATTGCAATGAACCATCTTCATTTCTCTTTCCACAAAATTGATGTGCCTTAAGCGATGCACTAATATGTATGAATTCCTCATTCATCAATCTTCACATCCATTGCCTTCGGTTCTATCAATTCAAACAACAATAACTAGTGATTCCCCTTTTCTTCCACTTATTTCAATAAACCGAAGTTCCCCAAACTTCATCAAAACTCTGCTACGATACTACGATAAATTTTCCCCAAAACATTCTTCCTCTGTCTAATGCGAGTCGGTTCCATTTACGATCTTCTCACCATACACGGATCTTTTGAATTCATCCGGTTTTCTTCCACATTTCCTCACCTATCTAGTGAGTCTTCTATCTCTTGTCAAGTGCTAGGATGCACTATTTCTTGTACCGAGAGTGCGCTAGGATGCACTATTTCTTATACCGAGACCTATCCCGAGAAATTCCACGGTGCGTTCTATGGCGCACTTCTCTGACTGTTCTACCAACGGTGACGACGTGCCCGTTGTCAAGATTCCATCTTCTTATGCGGATACACCATAAATCACTATCCGTACGGCGCGCTTACACAATTTCTTGTCCTCAAAATACACGAGAATGATTCATACCATCTTCCATAGAACAACATGTTCCATTTATTTGAAAAGCTGACTGCCTATGCCACCTCTATTGGGTGGAATAAAATATTCTTCCCTCAACATCAGTCTTTTATGGCCGAATTCCAGTCTGCTTTGAATCTTGACTCAGAATCGAAATATATTCCACTGATCATCCTTCAGGTTGGACCTCAACAAAGGTAGCAACAGCACAACAACTTGATTCTAATCTTCTTGGCTCATCCGGATCCCAAGAAACACTTGCATCAAATCAATCATATTATCGGGCTTAGGATCAATCACATGGACGCTACTAATACCAACCTGCGGTGGCATTTCTTCACGCTCAGGCGGCCAGTCAACACTACACCTTCGAATCACAACGATTAAAAACAGCGATTCACACATGACAAACAATTCTACCAATCAACTATCAAACACATGCACCAGTCATGAATTTAAAAGGCCTTTCCTATGACTATCCCATAGGTCCTTCGCACCTTATCACTCCAATACCTAACCATTGCTACGATACCACAAAAGGGGATGTCACGCCCGACCTGTTCTGCACGCACACATCCCTTACTTTTGGTCGATTTTAAAATGCGATATCCTAGGTTATGTATCGCCGACCCTTTCTTTTATATATGCACATGGGAAGCGGTTATAATTCCCCGAGACAATAAAACAATGGGATGGCAGGGCCATACATTTTCTTGCTGAAAATTCACAACTACAACTTTTACATGCAAACAAGGTCGACAAGACTTGAGGGATAGGATTTCGGGTCCTCGCATCCGGGTCGTACTCGATGTCATACTCAGGTCCTCCTCCACATGTACTCCTCTTTCGGGTTCCTCAACGAGGGATCTCCTCCCTCGAGATTCATGCTCCCTCGGGCTCCTCATCCAGGTCCTGAAATGGTTATTCAATAACCATTGAGACAACGTCTCGGCAAGTTCTACCCCTAAGACCCGATTGCCAAACTAATACACCTTAGGGCTGCCCCTCGCACAACATGAGTTAAAAGACTTACCTTGGCCTTCATATTCCCTGCATGTTGGCACATATCAAATAGGCACACCAGCAATTACATCCTGAGTCGAAGCATCGATCTAATCGACTTTTAATTCGATTTCACATCGGGAAGACCACTCACGATCATCTCCCTTGATCATTCTATTCACATGACATCAAACCAAGGCAACCATCACATCAAGTCACACTGCTTCGAGATCGAATAATCGATCAATCGACCCTAGTCGATTACATGTCATCACGACCCACACTTGGTGGCACATTCCATACTATCTATAAAGTCCTATCAAATGGGGTGCTCACCCAAAGCGACAATTAGATAGTATAACTCGCTAAACAAGGCTGATAATAAAGTATCTTTGCTCACCCAAAGGCCCGACATATCGCCCCGTAGGTCGATATACTATCTTGATATCTTTTGCTCACCAAAGCTGACATATCGCCCGAGGCCGAGTATAGTATACCATATGCTCACCCAAAGCTGATAATAAAGTATCTTTGCTCACCCCAGGCGACATATATCTTAGTAGAGTCGATATAGTATCTTGTTATCTTGCTCACCCAAAACTGACATATCGCTGAAGGCCGATATAGTATACCTCAATTCTCACAAGTTGCCAACCATACCTTTTATAGTATGCCGGAATAATCATTTAATCAAATCACCATTTTTATCCTTTCTAATAAAATACCCGTGCGTGGGCACACGGTCGGCCTTAGCCAAAAATAATAAAATTTCCTTTCCCAAATCCACCATTATACGTAGTCCCACCAAAACACTTTTGGTGCTGTTATCGACACCGGTTATTTTCAATTAATAATCAAATATTATTCCATGAAAAGAATAATTCCCAATTTCACAAATAATTCAATTCAGCACAAAAAATAAAGCTCAATCAAATAAATGAAGCGTACCCGACAATCAGCACCAAATTCCGATTCATTGGCCATCAGTTGAATTTTTTGGAAAATAAATAATTAAACTTGGTTAATTTCGAAAAATTAAATAAATACATACAATAAATTTGATTTAGCATAATATAAGCTCAATTAAAATAAAACGGAGCTATGCACCACGACGATCATCGGCATAAAATTTTGGACCTTTGGCCATCCCAACCTTAATTTAGAAAATAAATAATTAATTAATTTAATTCCGAAAAATAATATTAAAATACCAAAAATCTCACTTATGCCTGAATTGCCTAATTAACACCCGATAAGGGTCGGGAAAAATCCCACCAGAAACATCCAATAAATATTACGGGCAATTCTCTATCTAATTACACTAATCACACAACTAATATGCAAAGAAATTAACTAATAATCACTAATCAATTCTAATCTAACAACCTAATTACACTTAATCAACACTAATCAACCTTTAAGTATAATTAGCAAACTAAGAAGGCATTAGTGAGTAAAACTCCTCAAAGCTGACGGAGGGCTCGACGAGGATCGACTTTCCTCAGCGAGTGAGCATCGGGCTCGGGAAGGCGGCCAAAACGGGCCCAAAACCCTGCGATACCCATTTCTGACTTCTCGTACCACGGCTGGTTGAGGTGGTTCCGGCGTCGGTTAAAGCTGACCAAGGGCGGCTGAGGGGCGGCGGAGCTTCGGCGGGTCGGCGGTGGCGGAGGTGGTCGGGTGGCGGCCGGAGGTGGCGAGCGAGGCACGGGCGAAGAAGTGGAAACGAGGGGCTGGACGGCAGCTCGATCGGACCAAGGTAGACGGCGTACGGCGGGCGGCGTGAAGCGGACGGGGCGGCAATGCTCGACGGCGACGAGCTGGCTTTCCGACGGTTGAAGCTCCCTTCAGCCGGCCGCGCCGATCACGCTTCTACCGCTGGTCCGTTACGTTCGAACTAGATGGAGGAGAGGGCGAAAGGCGTGCGGACGGCAGCTCGACAGCCGAGCCGGTGGCACGCACGAGCAACTCCGGTGGCTTGCGGGCGGGCGGCGATGGCGGCGAGAAGCAGCGACAACAGCTCGTTCTTCGGTGGTCTTCGACTCCCATGGAGTTTTTGAAGAAAATGAGAAGATGGGGGGAGGATCCGTCGGCTTAGGAGGAGAGAGGGGAGGAAGAAAAATTCAATTTCCCCTCTTCCTCTCACACACGCTCTCTCTTAGGTCATCACACATGGGCCACCATGACATCATGTGATGTCACCTTCCACCCATTTCTTGACAACTTTGCCCCTTCTAGAAGCATTTAGGTGGTAAAATGTGGGGGTATGTGTGGCATACAAATTTGCTAGGTTTTTTTTTCTTTCAATTGGCCTTAATTCCTCTTGAATTAAATCAAATTGACCCCATTAATTTATGCAGCACCTCTTCATTTCAATTGGTATTTTCCTTACCAATGTAGCCCCTACTTGCATCCCAAATTTCACAATCCTTGGCTGGCAGGAACAAAAGCGGCCCTATTATCCGATTCGAAATTAGAACTCGAAAATCTGGATGTCACAAATACCTCATTTTCAAATAATGAACTTGGTCACTTTTCTTCGTATTAAAATTCCTGGTAAAAATAATCTTGCATGGTTAAATATTCAGAATCGAACCATCAAACTTGGTATACTCCTATTATAAAACCTCCTTGTTTTATTGAGCACATAAAATTCGGCGTCCAAACCCGACATCTCATTTATTTTCTTCTTTCCCAACCACCCCCTTTTTGTAACTAAACTTAGGGTAATCCCCATTTTTTTTTTTTGTTCAAAGCTTTTGGAAAGAAATTCCTAGGTGTTCACGTACTCAAAATTAATCCACCAAAATTTGCACACCTAGTTTAAAACCTCATTGTTTTTATTGAGCAAATAAATTTTGGTGTCCAACCCAACACCTCATTATTTTTCTAATAAATTGCCCATAAGGCCATCTTTTGCAATGACAATATACACTCACCATAAAACAACCATTCACATATTATCACGCATATGTTATAAGTATGTCAAAAGTCCAACCACATCACCAAATATACATTATCCAGCAAGCACAACACCAAGAATAACCACAAAACCACAATCGGCCTAACCAGCAGAAACTAGGTCCACTCGACGCGTCTCCAAGATTAATTCTAGAAAAAATAATTAAAAAGTTCATTAAATTCTCAAATTTAATATGTCATAAAGGACACTTAAAAAAACACTTTTCATCAAGACACCTTGACCATATCTTACTAGATTGAAGAGCAGTAAATCGCTCAAACCGTTACCAAAACTGTGTCCGTATCCAGAAATTCTGTTTTCCAAAATTAGTTTCTTGAGGTCCAAAACATGTCCGTTTGATCTAAAATTTGAATATGTTAAAATATAAGATGTAATGAAAAAATTTGTGAATAAACTCAGAAAATCGGACCCTAGGTTATTAAAAATCCTTTGAACGACAAAAGGTCACAAGTTCCAGCACCAACTCGAAATTTTGTTTTGCAAATGACAAGGCTGAAATATTATTCTTTTAAATCCCTAAAATCTTGAGTAAAATATATGTCATAGCTGAAGATATCTGAACATTTTTCAAGAATGAAGTAACCTCAAAATCGCAGCATATTTCCATCCACGAAAAATAGCAAACGGCGAATGTCTAGTAAACTGAACTGGAGAAATCCACTAAACCAAGCTAAACCACCCTCATTAATACTAATCTAACCAACTAGATTAACACTAATACATCTTAAGGCTAATCTAACCAAACTAGATTAATACTAATCCATCTTAAGGCTAATTAACACTAATCTAACCCCCTAAGCGCAATTAACAGCTAATCAAGGATTGGGGGTTAACTCACCGATTGGGGCGGTGTGAGTTCTAGCGGCCGGCAACGAAGACGGTGAAGACCCGAAGGCAACCACATCTCCAACAAAGGCTAACGGTGAGGGAAAACAACCTTACAAGGCCCACGCCAAGAGAGCTTTGGTTATGTGGTTGAGCCGATTTCAACTGGCTTAATTGGGCTAATGGTGGTGCGGTGTTTGGAGTGGAGGCGGGGCGGCAATTGCTAAACGTTGGGAGTGGAGGGGTCTGTTTGGTGGCTGTTGGCTCCCGGGGCTGTGATGGTGGACAACTGGACGATTACTAGTTGGGCGGTGGAGAGTGGACGGTGGCTGTGGGCGTGTGGGCTGGTGGGATTGCTAAACAACTCCTGCACGTCTCCCACTTGGTCGCTGACCTTGCTGCCCCTGCTGAACTGGCTGCTGGGATTGCTAGCTTCTGGCAACAAAACAAAAAGAAAGAGCCAGGCGAAGGAGAGGGACGTGAGGGAAAGGTGAAATGAAGAGGATGGTGGTCTGCTGAAAGGAGGAATGTGCTCACGCAAGAAGGAGGGAAGGGAAGAGAAAGGAAAAATGAAAGTCCAAGCATCAATACCAAAACCCTTGAGCAAATATCTAACCATCATCACATGCCTCAAAGTCCTCTTGCCACAAAGTCAAAGTGGCCCTCAATGAAGAATTTGCTCTTATTTCTTTAAAAATAAACCATCTTGGGCAGCCAAAATCCCTTTTTCCCTTTTTCCCTCTTGATCAAATTTCCCTTTTTCTTTTCCGTTTTGTTGTTCGAAGTGTTTTTCGCAAAATTTCGGACTCGACGAAAATTAACGAAAAAGATGAGATGACATCCTAAAAATGAATCGTGACACGCTCGAACATCCGATTCCCGAAAACAAATTCAAATTTGTGGTTAAAAAAATCGACTAGACGCAATTTAAGTACAACCTAACCTAGGGTAGTTTTTAGGGATTTTAGCGCATTTAACCCGTGGTCGATAATTTTCGACCCACGTTTGTGCATCTCGACGTGTAGGCAACTTCGATTGTCGTAAAAATCGCAAGGTTTCAATCACGTGTCCCGTGTGTGTAAAATCGATAGAAAATCGAGTTAGTGTCGATTCAACGCGAATTTCAGAAATCATGTAGAATCACCCACAATTCAATTATGTGTTTCTGTCGAATCGACCTATATCCGATCACTATTTGATTATAGCGGTGTCGTGATTAACCTTTGCCGATTATTACGGTCGAAGACGTCGATTTCGATCAATTCTCTAGTCTGC